>NC_037544.1:29692884-29694094 GCF_001531365.2 Cynara cardunculus var. scolymus | reverse complement strand
TATAGGGGCTGGTTCAAATACTAACCAAGATTATCGTGTTAACTTTGTTAACCGATCTTGGTCGTTGATTTGAACATCCAACGGTTGTTATTTATTGAGACTAAAAATTTAATTATTTAATTACCATATTAATAAAAAATTAGGTTCACAATAGTTTAGAGGGTAGAATTGTAAAAAGTGAATGATCTTAACGTATCCTATTTTGTCGGCCTATTCTATAACTTCCAATCAATAAAAAAACCGTTAATCGCATCGATCAATATCTTAAATCAATAGTTAAAAATTAGGTTCATAATCTTCATCAAAACAATAGAGGATTTGGAAGGATTACCAGGCGACGACATCCAAATAAGATTGAAACATGTGTGTGAACCTAATGAACAATGTGTGAACTTAATGAACAATGTGTGAACCTAATGAACAATTGAAAAATTAGGTTTATAATCTTCATCAAAACAATGTGTGAACCTAATGAACAATTGAAATATGTGTGTGAACCAAATGGACATATTGTGTGAACCAATTGAACACATATGTGCACGAGTGAACACATATGTTGACGTTTGAGTGAACATGTGCGTGAACGGTTTGATCATTTTCTTCATTTTCGGAATTCGAATTCCGAATGTATTCGTAGACGCTTTTAGCTTTTTCATTTTTAATGTCGTCGATTTGTTTTACTCTATGATTATCCATATTACTCAGATTATAATGAAATCTTTACAAAAAGGATTTTTTTTTGAAAGGGTGTCCAGGCCAAAGCCCGACTAATCCCCGGCAAATTTGGACATGGCCTCACTTAAATGTCGCCAACACTCCCTTCCCAGGGCTCGAACTCGGGTTCATGACTAAGCCATGCCCAAGCCTTTACCATTAGGCTGGAAGGTCTTTGACACTTTTTTGAAATTTACAATATCAAAACTATTGTAGGAAGAATGAAATGTAAAAATCAGTAAGAGAAACAGTTTGTAGAGGGGGGGGGGGATGAATACAAACACAATATTTTCAAATTTAAAATATATATTGATAGAGAAGATCAATATAGATTTTACAAGACTGTTTGCGGAAATATAAGGTAATGAAAACCTATCTAAACAATCTTTGGTTACACACAGAGCTTTAGCAAATACAAGAAAAGAGAATGCTAAAAGAAAGATCTTTTACTTAAACTAGAAGATGCTTGAAGTAAGAATAAGGTTAGAGAGAGATG
>NC_037544.1:29690762-29692784 GCF_001531365.2 Cynara cardunculus var. scolymus | reverse complement strand
TTGTCCGGATTGTTTTAAATCGGACAAAGGTTAAACGATGTATTGTCCGGATTGTTTTAAATCGAACAAAGGTTAAACGACGTATTGTCCGAATTGTTTTAAACCAGTCAAGTATTGAGTGAGTTATTGTCCGGACTTGATATCCGGACAAAGTTGATTTTTGATTCCAAGTGTTAAATCGATCAAGTTGTATGCGGTATGTTGTCCGGACTTGTTATCCAGATAAAGGTTGATTTAATTCTAAGTGTTAACCGGACAAAGCTTATGCAATGTGTTATCCGGATTGTTGACTGGAGATAAAATCCTGCTAAGTTAAGTTGACCGGATTTGAGTTGTGCCTTGTGAAATTGTGATTTTATCATAAAATGAAGATTTGATATAAATGATTTTGCATTAATAAATAATAATTCCATTGGCTGCGGTCTGTTTGGAATTGTTTTATGAAAAGTTTTGATGAGGAAATAAGGGTGGCATATCAAGGAGAGGTGTATCATGGGATAAGGGTGGCATATCAAGGAGAGGTGTACCATGGGATAAGGGTGACATATCAAGAAGAGGTGTACATTTGGATATAAGGGTGACATTTGCATGTGTGTTGTATGATATAACTCTTTCTATTATATCCTTTAAGATTACCATGGTCTGGAATCTTTATTTCTTTGTGATTTAAATATTTAGGATCAAGGTTCTTATTGTAAATCATAGTCTTGATGTTATTGAGGAGAAAACATCAGGTTTGGCCTGAATCTTTATTTAAACCTTGTTTTGATTTGAGAAGGTTTAAAAATGACATTATATGGGACCTGATTAGTTCAGAGGTATGAGATTTGTGTAGCTGAATGCTTTGTTTGATAAATGGAAATGATTTGGGTTTATGTTCCAATTTGTTCATATATTTGTATATATATGAATAATTGTTTTTCTTAAAGATTTTGGTGCTTTACACCATGCAATAACATAAATAGGGTATCTCACTAGACCTTTCGGTCTAACCCTCGTTTTGTGATTTTAACTATATGTTGCAGGAGGTACGGACAGTAAGGGAAAGGGAAAAATTTAATATTTTCCTATATGCATTTCTGCTTGAAGATCTGTAGTGATGTACAGTTTTGATTGATTAGTACAAGAAATGTATTTGAATTTTTGGACCTTGTATTTGGTCATGTTAGATTCTTGTACTAAAGGACCTGAATGAGATAATATCATGTATGTCTTTTGTATGAAATATATGTTACATGCAATGTATGGTTTGGGGGGGTTACATATATATATATATATATATATATATATATGTAGAAGCTTAATCAAATGAGAACTAATTAGTTTGTGGTAACCGTGAGATCCAATCTCAACCACAAATCAATAGATAAATTAGGAAATTTATAATTTTGATAATTTTGAATTAAAATTTCAATTCAAGGATATTTTTGGTATTTTAAAACTCTCATCTCTCCTCTCTTCTCTCTCCGGCCACCATCCTCCGGTGATACCACAATGGTATCACAATACAACATATATGTGCTTGGGTATCACATTGAAGTCGTTTGTGTGGTCGATTGGAGATGTATCACAGTGGTATCACAATGCATCTTATATATGATTGGGTATCACATTGTATCTTTTCTTTAACAGAATCAATTTTTATAGGTATTATAGTGGTATCACCGGAGGACGGTGGCCGGAGGACGGATGACGGAGAGAGAAGAGAGGAGAGAAAATATCTAAAATGTCCTTGCATTAAAATTTTAATTTAAATTTACCAAAATTATAAATTTCCTAATTTATCTATTGATTTGTGGTTGAGATTGGATCTCACGATTACCACAAACTAATCAGCTCTTCCTTGAATTGACCCATATATATATATATATATATATATATATAGAGAGAGAGAGAGAGAGAGAGAGAGGAGCGATCAAATAAAAACCACTCCAATTTGTAAAAACCGTAAAAACTACTCTCATCCGTCGTTAATCTTATGAAATTTTTTCATGAAATTGTTAATCTTGTGAAATTGTTTCA
>NC_037544.1:29680629-29690452 GCF_001531365.2 Cynara cardunculus var. scolymus | reverse complement strand
TATATATATATATATATATATATATATATATATATATAGGAGCGATCAAATGAAAACCGCCCCCATTTGTGTAAACCATGTAAATCGATCTTATCCATCCATTTTTTTGATCAATGGTCAAAATTAAATAGTGTTATATCAGGAAACTAAAAAAAGTTTAATTTTTAATTAAAAAAAGGGTAAAATCGGCAAATCACTCATATGAATCTGTTTCATTGTATGAAGCTGTATTTAATCACTGTCCTCTTCACTGTATGCAACTATTTCACTGAATGAAACTGTATTTCATCACTGTATGAAAAACATTATTTCATCACTGTATGAATCCGGTTCACTGTATTAATCTGTATTTCTCATCTAGATGAACATGTATTTCTTCATTGTCTCAATCTGTTTCACAGTATTTATTCACATGTGTGAATCTGGTTCACTGTATGAATTTGTTTCACATTATGAAACTGTATTAATCTCTCCTCTTCATTGTATGCAACTATTTCACTGTTTTATATTTAAAAGCAATTGATTTACACATCCCATATAAATGGTTTCTATATTTACGTTTTCATATCTAAAAATAATTAAAACAATTCCAATGTTATATTTAAAAACAATTGATTTACACCTTCCATATAAATGGTTTCTATATTTACGTTTTCATATTTAAAAATAATTAAATCATTTCCAATATCAATCATTATATAGTAAAATGACAATTATACCCTTACTTATTAAAATTACATAATAAAAAACGAAAATTTCCTATTGGTCGAGAGTGGTTTGCATAGTTTTCACGAATCAGACAGTTTGTATTCTAACCCGCCTATATGTATATATATATATATATATATATATGTATAGGCCCATTCAAAGGAGAACTGACTAGTTTGTGGTAACTGTGAGATCCAATCTCAATCACAAATCAATAGATAAATTATGAAATTTATAATTTTGATAATTTTGAATTAAAATTTTAATGCAAGAACATTTTAGATATTTTCTCTCCGTCCTCCGTCATCCGGCCTCAATCCACCGTCATCCGGCCTCAATCCACCGTCCTCCGTTGATACCTAAAAATATTGACTTTGTTAAACAAAAGACACAATGTGATACCCAAACACATATAAGATGCATTGTGATACCACTGTATTACATCTTCGATCGACCAAACGACCTCAATGTGATACCCAAACACATATAAGCTGCATTGTGATACCATTGTGGTATCACCGGAAGACGATAGCCGGATGCCGGAGGACGGGGGACCGGGAACGGAGAGAGAAGAGTGAGAGTTTTAAAATACTTAAAAATGTTCTTGCATTAAAATTTTAGTTCAAAATTATAAATTTATCTATTGATTTGTGATTGAGATTGGACCTCACGGTTACCACAAACTAATTAGTTCTCATTTGATCTGGCCCCATATATATATATATATATATATATAAAATCAAATGAGAACTAATTAGTTTGTGCTAACTGTGAGAACCAATATTAACCACAAATAAATAGATAAATTAGAAAATTTATAATTTTGGCAATTTTGAATTAAAATTTTAATACAAGAATATTTTTGGTATTTTACAACTTTCCTCCCTCCTCCCTTCTCTATCCGGCCACCGTCCTCCGGCCACCGTCCTCCGGTGATACTACAATGGTATCACAATGCATCATATATGTGCTTGGGTATCACATTGATGTCGTTTGTGTGGTCAATCGAAGATGTAACACAGTGGTATCACTATGCATCTTATATATGATTAGGTATCACAATGTATCTTTTGTTTAACAGAGTCAATATTTTTAGGTATCACAGTGGTATCATAGTGGTATCACCGGATGACGGTGGCCGGAGAACGATGGCCGGAGAGAGAAGAGAGGAGAGAGGAGAGTTTAAAATACCAAAAATATCTTTGCATTAAGATTTTAATTTAAAATTACCAAATTTATAAATTTCCTAATTTATCTATTGATTTGTGGTTAATATTGGTTCTCACAGTTACCACAAACAACTCAGTTCTCCCTTGAATAGGCCCCTAATAGGCCCCTATATATATATATAGGGGCCTATTCAAGAGAGAAGTGACTAGTTTGTGATAACCGTGAGATCCAATCTCAACTACAAATTAATAGATAAATTAGGAAATTTATAATTTTGGTAATTTTGAATTAAAATTCTAATGCAAGGATATTTTAGATATTTTCTCTCATTTCTTCTCTCTCTCAGTCCCCCGTCCTCCATCCTCCGGCCTCAGGTCACCGTTCTCCGATGATACCACTGTGATACTTAAAAATATTGACTCTGTTAAACAAAAGACTCGATATGATACCCAAGAACATATAATATGCATTGTGATACCACTGTGTTACATCTCCGATCGACTACACAAACGACCTCAGTGTGATACACAAGCACATATAAGATGCATTGTGATACCACTGTAGTATCATCAGAGAACGGTGGTCGAAGGCCGGAGGACGGGGGACGGAGAGAGAAGAGAGAAGAGAGGAGAGATGAGAGTTTTAAAATACCTAAAATGTCCTTGCATCAAAATTTTAATTCAAAATTACTAACATTATAAATTTCCTAATTTATCTATTAATTTGTGGTTGAGATTGGAACTCACGGTTAGCACAAACAAATTAGTTCTCATTTTATCAGGCTTATATATATATATATATATATATATCTCTGTGTGTGTGTTTTAAAGGTCATGTGAGAATGAGAGTTAAGAGGAGAAGCATAAGAAGTGATTTGAACTTTTGATCACCTTTAATATCAAACCCAACCATGAATCATGCTTGATACGATGATTGATCTGGTGCATCTTGGCACACCTCATCGCGGTGCATCTCATCCTAATATGCATCCAAGGGTGGAGATCTTTTCTTCGGCTTCTCACTTTAACTCTCATTCTCATCGGAACCCAACCATATATATATATATATATATATATATATAGAAAGGTTCATTTGAGAAGTAAAAACTGATTCTAGCCCTTCATCTAGTCAACATGTGAGGCTTTGGCCGTGAAGCACTGGATGATTCCTCGCATGGATGTACGGATGATAGAGGGGTAGTTTAGTAACTTTTACAAATAGACGGCAAATGGGTTCATATGTTAACCCATGTGATATACATATGGATTATATTTCAAATGTGAACCCGTTAATTAGTTCACATGTGAACTATTTAATGTAGGTTCATATTTGAATCAGTTAATTAGTTGATATATGAATCACAGGAGTTCATATGTGAATTAGTTAAGATAGTTCATATGTGAATTACAGGAGTTCACATATGAATATAGGTTCATATTTGAACCTGTTTGCCGCTTATTGTAAAGATTACAAAACTACCCTTTCTATTTTTCGCATAGCTGCAATTTTTGACTAGTCAAAGCCGTAATTATTGACCAGTGAAACCACAATTATTGACAAGTCAAATCCGATCTTGATCGTATGAAGGGCTATGATTACTTCTATACTTCTCAAATATTTATCACTTCTCAAAATAACCTTTGGCAATATATATATATATATATATATATATATATATATATAGGGGCTGGTTCGAATAATAACCAAAATTGTCGTGTTAACTATGCTAACTGATCTTGGTCGTTCATTTTCTCATCAAACGGTCCTTATTAAATGAGAGTAAAAATAATAATCAATTAATTAAATATTTATTGATATGTCTATGAACAAACGGTTCAGAGGGTATTTCTGTCAAACAATAGCATCACAACGATCGCAGTCTATTTCCGTAACCTGTAATCAAGCATGAAACCGCCAATCTGATCGAAAAATATTGCTCATCACCAGCGAAAAATCTGGTTCAGAATCTTCATCATACAATGGATGATTTTGAAGGAATGCAAGGCGATGGGAATAGAATAAGAGGTATGTTTACAAGAAATTAGGGCTTCGATTTTGTGATAATACTTGAAATCCATTCACATTTGCTCAATCTTAACTACAGAACGGAGAAAAAGCGAGAAAATCATGAAGAAGTACTCATTCTCCAATTTCAAAAATACAATCGACAATCCAGTCGATGTTGATGAAGAGCCAAACAACACGGAATCATCTAGTCGACGAGCTCCTAATCAAGAAATAATGGAAGTAAAACAACCATCACCAGTAGTTAATGAACTTCAAAAAGGTAAATAAATATAAAAGCTTTACATATTGGAATTTTATGCTGTTATTGACTATAGGTTTTATGAAAAACACTCCATTCTATTTTTTCAGTTAATACACCTATGATAGTGTGTTGATTTTCAAATTTTTGGCTTTTAATATGAATATATCTCATCAAAAATAAACATGCATGTACACTTTATTTTCACTTTGATAACAATTATAAACATTGGTCGGTGCTTGTTCATTGCTTGATCGTTCTTGGTTTCACATTTGTCTCACCCAACTAGACCAAATGTTGAATAACATATATTGTTCATTTTTAAGTTAAAAATCATGTTAATAACAATGTGTTGTTCATATTTTAGTGATCAAATAGATGTGTTCACATTAGTTGTTCATATCAGTTATCATGTTTTGATAAGTTATTTAGAGACATGTTCTCAATGAACACATGTATGTTTCTGTTTTTTAGGCTTTTTTTTCTATTATAATATTTAATTACTTTTATTGAATAGTACATGTTCATGTTTTAGTTAAAAATCATGTGAATACCAATGTGTTGTTCATAGTTCAATGACCAACTAGGTGTGTTCACATTAGTTCTCCATATCAGTGACCAATTAGGTGTATTAACGTCTTGTATTTTTGTTACATTTCTATATCATATAAGATGTTCATATGAATGGAAAAATCATGTTCTGATAATTTATTTAGAGACTAAATGTTGTCAATGAACACACGTATGTTTCTTTTTTTGGTTTGAAATTTTGACTCTTTTAACGGTGATATTTTTTTTAGTTTCATATATGTCTCACGTGACTTGTTCACTCATTGTATAGTATGTGCAATCTTTAGTTTGTCACTAGTAGATGTATCATATCATGTAAACTAGTTCACATTGAGTGAATAAATACTGATCAACAATACAAAATGTATTTTTGAATTATATTGATGATCCTGGGCAACAAAAGAGTGATATATCTCCAATCCTCAATCACAACTTGGTCGGTCAAGTGACACACATGCATTACTTCACAATACATACAAGTTTGTTTCGGCGGTTATTTTCAGATTTTCACTGCTTGTTCAATCTTGATTTCATAAACGTTTCACAATACCGGTTAACTAAATGTAACATTATATGCATTCTTTTATTTTGTGATGAGTATATGTGTCATATAATATAAATACTTCAGATTCAGTGATAAAATCTTGAACAAACATACACATCCATCTGCGGGTGCAATGAACATCATGATAACAAGATATTGACGTATGTCGATTAATCAAACATTGTTTGGTTGATTTTGTTATCATACATTTCTTGCTTTTTGATCACATTTGGTATAAAAAAAAATTTGTTTTGTGATTATGTCATGCATCATATTACACAGGTATGATAATAAAATATGCAACTCATAGGGATGACTGATGAATCGTTAGTGTTTTTAATACGGATGTTTATTTTTGATGATTTACAACTTTGTATGTGGTTGTAATATGTTATCATTATATATTGGTACATGGATCATGGTATGTTTATATATGTGCACCAAGTGAGCGCATACCAATGTGACAATTTGTAGATAGAAATTTAATGTCTGAATACACTGAACAAAGTATTATCAGATTGATCATATTTGTTCGCATATGACTACTTTCGAATACATACATTGTCGACATATGTATGCATTGCTGGAGAACATTTGTTGGTGATGCGTAAATAGTTCATATGATATGATTGTTGATGTTAGTAACCAAGTTTACGCTTCACACTTGTCCACGGTTATCCCTGTTGTAACATTTATGGTTAATACGCAAATATTCCATTTAGTATGAGTGTCGTTGTTAGTAATTAGTGATATTTTCTACAATTGAACCCATAAGTTAACGTAAATTGATCACGCCTCGTTCTTTGTTTGACATCCTAAATGAAACTCACAATGTTCACATACATGTATTCATATATGATTTTCAGGTGTTTGGGTTGATGTTGTGATAACCGGGTTCTGATTATTACCCAAGATATTTATTATGTGAATTAATTATTTATATGGACACATGCTTACGTAAAATTAATATGTGAGTATGTGTATTTTATACATGTATATTTTATGCATAGGGATACATGCATAATATGTGGGTATATATATATATACTTATATATATATACTTATATATATATATACACATGCATGCATATGGATGAGAGAAAGTTGACCGACTTTCCATATTTGGAAAGTATAAATATGAAGTTTTTTTAGGAAACAATCTTCTTGCCTCATTTGAAAATTTGAGAGAGAATTGAGAGGAGTTGTCCGGATAATCAAGATTTGGATTCAAATTACCTATTCATCTTCAAATCTTTATAAAGGTGAGTATTTTCTAAAAATTCTCTTTTAAAGTTTTGGTTAATTGCTTTTTTTTGAAAGAACTGCATACTATTTTTAAACTTGTGCGATTTAGAATTTTATCTGGATAAGAGGTGACCGGATTGCTTTTAAACCAGACAAATATTGTCCGATTTAACTATAAACCGATCAAGTGTTGTGCGATTTAGGGAGTTAGTGCCAATTTGAATTATGTAAACCGGACAAAGGTGTTTGAACGGAGAAGTAGGAATACGACCAAATATTGTGCGATTTAGCCTTAAATCGCTTAAGGGTCATGCGGATTAGTCATAAATCGATCACGTATTGAGCGGTTTAGTTTTAAATCGATCATGTGTTGTTCGGATTGCCTTAAACCGGACATGAGTCATGTGATTTAGTCTTAAATCGACCAAGTGTTGTCCGGATTAGTATATCGGATAAGAAAGGACAGTGTTGTCCCGATTATATATCCTGATAACTTATCAGGGTGGCTTATATTTGATAATTTTCAAATGTTGAATATTTTAGACATTTATATAATTTAAAAATGTCTATTATTGGGTTTAATTATGGATTTATAAAAGGGGTATTTTATATCTTTTTAAATAAAAAGATATGTTCCTACCAAGCGTGGTGACATAAGTCTGTTTTGGTAAGGAACTGGATTTGGGAAAATGGTTCTACCAAACGTAGTGACGTAAGTCTATTTTGGCATGAAACTATATTTTGGGAAACATTCCTACCAAGCGTGGTGACGTAAGTCTGTTCTGGTATGGAAATGGATTTTTGTAGATTGTTTCTACCAAGCGTGGTGACGTAAGTCTGTTTTGGTATGAAACTTGTTTTTAAGAGGTAGTTCCCTCAACGTGGAGACTTTTGTCTGTTCTGGCTTGGAACTGGGAATGGGTACTTTCAGACGTGGTGACTTTTGTCTGTTCTGATAAGTAGCTCTGTTTTGGTGGAGGAATAAGGGTGACATATTAAGGAGATGTGTACTTGGAATAAGAGAGGCATTGTCATATGTGGATATTTTTATAACTCTTATTATTATTGCTGGATTTAATAGTTTCGAGTCATCATTTCTTTGTGACCTGATGAATTAGAGATATTATTCCTATCTAGAAATAATAATTTAGACGTTATTGAGAAGGGGAAAATGGTTTGTCATAAATGGCAAGTATTGACTTAAATCTTTTTAGATGAATTCTGATCTTTTTAGTCTGATGATTCTAAGAAACTTTGGTTACAACATTTGTTTCATTTTGGGAACGTTGGATCTTTAAGTGGATATATTTTATAATAGAACTGAGATTCTTGAGTTTATTTTATTATACATGTCATTGAGGACTGCTTTATTTGATTGTATTGCAAATATTCCTGAGTAAAGATATTTTATTATATTTTGGTGTTTATCACCCTGCATTTGCAAATGAGGGATTCACTCACTAGACCCTTCTGGTCTAACCCTCATTTTCTGTTTTAAAATTATGAAATGCAAGAATGGCAAGGTCCAGGGATAATAAGGGAAAAGAGAAAATGTGATTATTTTCCTAACCTGTTATCTGCTTTTGAAGATTTGCTTAAGATAGCTTATTTTGAAGATACATGTGATAGTACATGATTTTATTTTGGAATTTTTCGTATGTAAATTTTGTACATATAAGAATCCTTGTACTAGTGGGATCTTGTGATGTAAATTATGTTTCTATGTAATGAAATATGTGTTATATACAAATGTGGCGTTTGGGGGTGTTACAAATGTGTCATATAATAAACGGTTGGATGCAATGTCACACATATGAATAAATGTCACATTAGTTGTTCATATCACATTAGCTAGAGCACATTTGTTGGTGATGCGTAAATATTTCATATGATATGAGTGTTGATGTTAGTAACCAAGTTTACACTTCACACTTGTCCACGGTTATCCCTGTTGTAACATTTATGGTTAATACGCAAATATTTCATTTAATATGAGTGTCGTTGTTAGTAGTTAGTGATATTTTCTACAATTGAACCCATAAGTTAACGTAAACTGATCACGCCTCGTTCTTTGTTGAACATTTTAAATGAAACTCCCACAGTTCACATACATGTATTCAGATGTGATTTTCAGTTGTTTGGGTTGATGTGTCATATAATCTACGGTTGGATGCAATGTCACACATATGAATCAAGTTTTATTGGTCCGTGTGCATCATGTATATATGTGCTCTAAATGTTAGATACCATAATTACACTGATGTTCAAGTGTGTTGCAAAATCACACTCACCACAGTTACTATATATCTGTTGCATCGGAGGATGGCGTCCACCCTTTTTATATATACAAGTTTGTACGAAATTAAGTAAGGGACCGTCATATTCATGTGCTATTTGGTTCACTCACACAGTAGACATATATGTGACCATATGGTTGGTTATTAATTGTAGATGCACAAATCGTTTTGTATTTCCATATGGTACAAATTGTTCACATCTGTCCATTAATTGTTCATGTAGGTGCACACATATAGTTGACCACCTGTTCACATTAAGTCAAGGCTTGTCCACATTTGGGATAAAGTAAAAATTTTCATTAGCTTGCTTTTTAGAGCCACTTAGCACATGAGCAAAAGAGTTAAGGAGAATAGACGAGTTTTTTTTTCCATTCCAAGCCATATTTTGAGAATTTTAGGGATTAGTAATAGCGCTAGCATTTTTTTTAACTAAATCAAGTTAGCATAAAAAGGTGAAACATTAGGAAATTTTTTGTTTTTTTTAGAGAGGGATCACTAGAGTTCGCATAATTAATCAAAGAACTATCCACATTAGTGTCATTAGCATGCATAGTATTCTTGGAAGTAAGTTCATTTACAGAATTACACACTTTATTATGACTGGCATGAGCACAATGAATAGAAGAAGGGGCATTAGTGACGGAGGGCGCATAGCATTGTCAACAAAAACATTGGGGGGGGGGGATATGGCAATAATTCAAATCATGAACCGTAGATGAAGGATGAGAATTCATATGTGAACATAATGAACATGTCAGACAATGTAGGAATCATTCCACGTTTCGGACGCAAATATGATTTAGTATCCATTATCTGATAACTGTTTTATATAGGGGCTGTGTGTGTATATAAATATATATATCTATATAGGGGTTGGTTCAAATACTAACCGAAACTATTGTGCAAACTATGCTAACCGATCTTGATCRTTCATTTTCTCATCAAACGGTCCTTATTAAATGARACWAYAAAAATAATCATTTAATTAATGTATTAAATGAGATGTCTATGAACAACTGTTCA
>NC_037544.1:29656581-29680199 GCF_001531365.2 Cynara cardunculus var. scolymus | reverse complement strand
ATTTGTGCTATATGACATAAAACAGTAACAAAACTAAAACTATTATTACATGAAGTAGATAATTAAAAAGAGCAACAAGGATGTGAATTTACTAAAATTGAAAACTTAGTGAAAAATGTATATTGTTTGCCATCCCGAAGTCAAATCTTTAATGAACATAATGAATAGCCCCTATGTAGTTAGTCTTCAAAACTAAAACTATTATTACACAAAGTAGATAATTAAAATGAGCAACAAGGATGTGGATTTACTGAAATTCAAAACTTAGTGAAGAATGTATATTGTTTGTCATCCCGAACTCAAATCTTTAATGTAGGCGTATTCACATTAGCATGTTCATAGCTATCGTATGTTCATATTGGGACACTTGATGATTATTTTCTTCACTTTCGAAATTCGAATTTCGAATGTATTCGTAGACGCTTTTAGCTTTTTCGTTCTCATTGTCATCGATTCGTTTTACTCTATGATTATCCATATTACTCGGACTATAACGGAATCTTTACAAAAGGGACTTTTTTCAAATTTACAATATCAAAACCATTATAGGAAGAATAAATGTAAAATTCAGTAAGATGAACACATGTGAAACTTAATGTCATTATTACATGAAGATCAATTAGTGATATTTTAAGATTTGTAACTCYHAATTAAAATATTTGGGAGTTACATAAGAATGATAAATTACCTAAATACCCTTACAATTAATATGTGAGTTACATTTAAACCTAACTAAAAGATGGAACATAATTGGTTGATGTTGGTTAGCATAGTTTGCACAATAATTTTGGTTAGTATTTGAACCAACCTCTTTTTCTCTCTCTCTCTCTATATATATATATATATATATACACAATGCTATTGTTTTTTCATACCTGTTCCATATGGGGACTGTGTATCAATATGTATACAATGCTACTGTAAGCTATTGTAATTTCTTAACTGTTTTTTATATATTGGTGACTGTTTCATATGGGGACTGTTTATATATATGCATAGATGCTATTGTCATTTCATAACTGTTTTTATATGGGAACTGTGTATCAATAATCATAGTTCATATCTTTAGCTTTCGCATAATTTGTATATGTTGAGTTACTAACATCATGATATTATATGATAAAAATAAGATTTAGTATCCATTGTTATGACATTCACACTAATGAAGATGAGATGTACAGGTGCATCATCATCAATGGTATTGATACTGACAAAGTCCAAGGTGATTGGGTCGTCAAAACAAGCAGGTATGTTTAGGGCTGTAAACGAACCGAACGTTCAGCGAACCGTTCTGCGGGAAGTTCGTTTATGTTCGTATATTTAATAAATGAACGAACATGAACAAATTTTTTTGTTCGTTTAGTTAAACGAACGAACATGAACAAGGGTCTCGTTCGTTCATTTATGTTCGTGAACTTTCGTTCATTTACCGTTCGTTTACGTTCGTTTATATTCGTTCGTTTATGTTCATTTATATATTAAATTTAATATATAATCTTTTATTTATTTACTTTGAATTCAAATAATATTTATTTATGTTCGTTTAATCTGTTCGTTTATGTTCGTTTAGCCCGTTCGTTTATGTTCGTTTAACATGTTAACGAACGAACATAAATGAACACGAACACACCTTATTTTTAAACGAACGAACACGAACACAAAGATTTTCGTTCGTTTACCATTCGTGTTCGTTCGTTTGTTCGGTTAAGTTAAACGAACGAACAGTAACAAGCCTCTGTTCGTGTTCGTTCGGTTCGTTTACAGCCCTAGGTATGTTTGATGCATACTAATTGTATCAGTTAAACAAATATGACGACAGACTAGGAATCCTAACTTCACAGTAAAATGTTTTCTTTCTAACAAATACTCTTCTATGTATTCAGCTCGGCTTCTTAAAACTGACATCATACAAACGGTAGATCCTTCAAGTAGACAAGTTAACGACGACACAAAGGATCACCCCGTAGAGGACTTTACTGGTGTAGTAGATACAGGTATGACCCTATACTCATGTTTCTATAATGTTACAAATAATTAACATTTTACAAACACACCTACTAACGATATAATGATCTATTGATTTATTTGTTTAATTGTCGTAGGGAAAATGTCCATGAAAGCATTCATGTCTCGTGATAGTGATTTCCAAAGCCTTGACCAGACCCGTGGTAAGGCAGTGTCAAGAGTAAATCGGAAGGATAAAGGCTTAGCAATTGGACACGAGAAGGAAGGAATGGTTGCGCCGACTGATGCAAAGCATACGACCTTATGCATTAGAACTCGTATTTCTCCAAAGACATTATACGAAACAGTGAAGTCCTTAACCGTCGCCCAACGGGCAGCCATCAAGGAAATGGGCTTTGAGTCGCTGTTGGACATGACGATAGACGGGATCCCGACAAAAATTGGGTTTTATGTTGTGGATAATCTAGATACAGCAGCCATGAACATAAAGATGAACGTTGTTGTAATACCTATAACAGTGAACTCTATACACGACGTGATGGGCCTACCCATGGGAGGAGTAGACCTAAATTTAGTTGATCCATCACTGTGCATCGATGACATCATTACCGCATGGCGAAAGCAATTCTCAAAGGACAGAATAAGGCCGAAGGATGTGATGACTGTTGTACAAAAATCAGGTGACGCGGGGGGCCATGTTCAAGTTAAGCTTCTTAGTGATAGTCATCAACACGCTTGCAGAGTGTAGCAGGGTTGGTGTTTGCAACCTGCGTTTCTTGTCCCGTATTCAGAGCTTAGATACGATTCCACAAATCAACTGGTGTAAGTACGTATTTGATTGTATTGCAACAAGTAAGAAGTGTTGGAATAGAGACAACCTTATGTCTTTCTATGCAGGCCCCTTGACATGTTTGATTGTAAAAAGTTACTTTTGTCAGTACACATTTCTTAAAAAGAGGTGTAATATTAGCGCAAACAAACAACTAATTTATTCATCCTCTGCAGTTGCTGTATGTCCATTCTACCAAATGTGAACACATCCAGATCGTGAACGATACACTACCTATGAGGGCCTGTACAATGGATCTATTGCGGAAAAGGCAAGAGGTGGAGCTTAGATGTGGAGGACTTGGATACGCTGAAATGAAACGTATGTCCACCGTCGAGCATCGAGCATGCGACAAAGATGTTGAAGTGGGTATCACATCCAAAAACGTGGCTGAAGCAAGTCGAAGTTATCAAGCCGAAGATGCGCGTAGCACTAAGGAGGTAACTTATAAACTGTTATAATTATGTTTCTGTTTTGAGTGATATTCAAGTCCAAGCATTTGAATCCTCCATGTGTTAACAATCTTTTTGAATCCATGTCTGTTGGTCGGAAGACTTAAGGCTACTCGGGCACTAAACTCGAGTTAGCGTAAAAAGGTGAAACCTTAGGAAATTTTTTGTTTTTTAGAGAGGGATCACTAGAGTTCGCATAATTAATCAAAGAACTATCCACATTAGCGTCATTAGCATGCATAATATTCTTGGAAGTAAGTTCATTTATAGAATTACACACTTTATTATGACTGGCATGAGCACAATGAATAGAAAAAGAGGCATTAGTGAGGGGAGGGCGCATAGCACTTTCAACATAAACATTGGGGGGGAGGGATATGGCAAGAATTCAAATCATGAACCGTAGATGAAGGATGAGAATTCATACATGGGCCAGCATCAGACACTTGTAGGATAGAGGCAGGATCCTTAGAAGATGTATGGGAAGAAGAAGGGTGGGGGGGAGGGGAAGGGGGTGGGGAAAATGATCACCCAAAACAGAAAGGTTGGGGGGTAGAATGACAAATATTTGAACTTAGAAGGGGAGGAAAAGATAAAGGGAACATACCGGGGCTAGAAGGATTAGGGCCCAAAATGGCCGGTTGGGTTGTAGAAGCATTCTTGTGAGAATGAAGATCCAGCCGTATGATGTTTTGGCGTGGACTTTTTGGACGTGGCCCAAGTAAAGATGACTTGGAAGAGGACTCCATGTTGGACTTCGAAGATTGGGCCTTTTCCATAGTAGAATTGACAACTCCAGCTGAGCCTTTTAAACTATCATTCACAGCACTTGGGCCTGCATTCTCTTGAGTTCTTGGACTATTTATCTTGCTGGGCTTAGGAATTAAATTAGTGTCTGCCATAATATAGTCCATATCTTCCAATCCATTGGACATTTTATCCTTAGCCATAGAAACCATATGCTCATCTACATTTTCTTCTTCCATATCTGTATTGCTACTGTTGCCCGTAGGAACTATATTATTTTCTTCTAGTCAAGGCTTGTCTTCATATCTGTTTCGCAATATTGTTCGTACCTCGTGTATTCATGTGTGAAATACGTGTGAACATGTCAGACAATGTAGGAATCATTCCACGTTTCGGGCGCAAATATGATTTAGTATCCATTATCTGATAACGGTTTTATATAGGGGCTGTGTGTATATAAATATATATATATATATATACAATGCTATTGTTATTTCATACCTGTTCCATATGGGGACTGTGTATCAATATGTATACAACGCTACTGTAAGCTACTGTAATTTCATATAGGGGTTGTGTGTGTATATATATATATATATAATGCAATTGTTATTTCACACCTTCACACACACACACTATATACATATGATATGTAGTATATCTATGTAAGGATCATGTGAAAATTTTTATTTTCTTGATGAGGACATGTTAAGATACCTTGTTCTATATGTGTGTGTGTATGCATTATAACCTTCACACAATATAAGGGTATTTTAATAAACCTTTGTATGTGTCGTTTAATAACATTTTTAAGTCCTATGTAACCTGGTAAATGAAATATGTATATATGTTTGCGTCTATTGTGTTTCCTTCTACTTCATATATATGTTTTAATACACATAGCATCTATTGTTTTTCTTATCGTTTTGTTTGTTTTTGTCAAGGAATGCATGAGGGTGATGTGTAAAAAAATTGCTAATCTTTATTCTGGAAGGCCCGGTGAGAGGAGATTGCATCATCAAAGCGGAAAGCAGTGACAAAGCAATTGATTTGTATGGAGGAATCGAGCCATCGTCATTTGATTCGGGGATAAGTCTAGCAGGTAAACAGGTAGTTGCTTTTGGGGATGCTTTGACTACATCATCAATGCAGGAGGGTGCGAGGCCGACGTTGTTGAAGAGGGATCCGAAGTTGAGTTTCAAGCTACGGTCACCTTATGTTACGCGTGCTGTTACATTCGACGTAACAAGTGATGGGCGTAAGTTACATGATTGGATTTTGAGGGGGATTGGCGGAATACTATAAGTTGTAACTTACCTTTTCTTATTTCATTTAATGTATTTTTATATGTAAATATATGGGTTGTATGTTCTGAATTATTTAATGTTTGAATGTTAATACCCAGGGAACCTGTTTTCGTGACCACGTATGGAAGAACAATAACACGGAAGGCGTTGCAATCTCTTGCAACCCAGTCCGTGGTCTGCCGAGATGTGTTGGGCGGGTGGTCGACAGTACTCAACCGAGATGAGAGACTGCGGAGCAATGAATCTCCGAGATGCTATTTCTTTCCGACGAGCGTTTCGGTAACATCATTCAAAGTACACCTTTTTGTCATACCAATATAGAACATCCATTTTCTTCAATACAACTAATGGATTTGTTATGTGTGCAGATGGATCGGACCATGAGGGTCCAGACTTTGGATATTCACCAAAGATATGAGACTTTCAAAAACAACATATCAAGTTGCACAAACAATGATAGGGAGCTCATTAGTATGCGCAACGTTGACATGGTACGTATATAACATTCATTGGTAATATTAGCATAAAATAAAGTAAAAATATATTGAAATGGTAACCGCTAGCTTACGTATTTATAATTCCAAGTATTCTTCCCGATTGTGGAAGAATCATTCTATTACATTGTTGTGTTTGATCTGAAACGGCCCTCAATCGTTATCATTGACTCCAAGGATCGCGATGGCAACGTTGATGATATATACGGACCTAGTACGGTAATTTTGGTAAGTATACAGTATTAGTTATCGCATTCTACATGCTTCATGAGTACCATATTTATGTTGTCGAATTTATGATTTATTTAGCAAGACATGTTGATACTTCACCTTTTGAGAGAGGGCCACGATGCGGGGAAAGTTTATGCTGAGATGGATCAGGAGAGAATAAGGACAAGGTGGCAGTCACATGAGAGTTCGGTTGATTCTGGTGTAATGATGATGCGACATATGGAGACGTACTTTGGAGCCGATGGAGGGAAATGGGAATGTGAGCTTTACAAAGAGAGTACGAAACAAAAAAGGCAGCTAAAGGATATTCGAACTGAGTAATGTTTGAAGATCCTACTCAGTGACGAGAACATCCGGAAGACATCAAGCATAATGGAAGTGGAAAGATTCATTGCGATGGAGACGTCATTTAATGCGAAGAAGACATGTGGGGCTACACGAATCGGTTGGGGGAAGGTGTAGACGACATATGTAGTTGGATTTCTTAATGGTTTTTGAATCTTTAGTATTTACCTTATTTATATTATGGCAGTTGATGCTTCTGATAGTGTTTTCATTGTTATCGCTACGTAACGTACATGTTATGGTGTTTTTTTTGATATATCAAATTATGATACCCTTGTGAACATGTTCTAACCTGCTGTTGTTTTGAAATGGAATATGTTTTTAAATCTATGTTTATGTGTTTGTGCATTGAGATACACCATTTTGTAGCATATTGATCATGTTATGACTTGATGTTCAAATGATCATCAACATGTGCACACATGCCAATATAGTTTGCCTTTACACAAATGTATCCATGATTTAAATTAGAATGAACCGGTCAGCCAACCTTACATATATGGTTGAATGTGATGTATCAACCATATTATGTGATTTACAGTTTGATATAATGTCTATTATGATTTAGAATCCTGTTAACTTCCTTGATTT
Organism: Cynara cardunculus var. scolymus; assembly: GCF_001531365.2. Lineage (NCBI taxonomy): Eukaryota > Viridiplantae > Streptophyta > Magnoliopsida > Asterales > Asteraceae > Cynara > Cynara cardunculus. The sequence continues at coordinate 29,673,238 of NC_037544.1, read as the reverse complement.
TTGATTTCTCAATGAAGCTGATGTTATTTCTGCTTCGATTTCTGATTTCTCAAACATGAACCGGTTGACTACTTCCATTCCTGATTTCTAATGTACGAATCTGTTATTTATGCTTATATGAACTGCTTGTGCTTATACTATGCTTCAGTAAACTGTTATTTCAACTTCTATTATGCGTCTATCCTGTTTTAGAACCTGTTATTTCTTCTTCCTTTTCATATTTCTCATATACGAACCTGTCATCATACACCTAATAAACTGTTGTTACTGCTTCTGTTTCTGCATATATGAAACTGTTATTTACGATTATATGAACTACATCTGGTTCTGTACAACACATGCAAACTTCTATAAAACTGCATCTGCTTCTATGGAAATACCTAGATGCATCTTTAAACGATGCTGAAAAGATGTACAGAGCTTACGCGGACAAGTCGGATTTGATGTTCGTGTACATGCCAAAAAATCAAACAAACACGGAATCATTCAAAATAGATGGTTTGTGTGTAGTAGGGAGGGAAACCCAAACAAAAGGCAATTTAATTCTTTGGAGATTCAGCCCGGTGAGAGGAGATATCGCAATACGAACCTTAAACGTTCTATAAGTCATTTACTTCATATTAGGATGGACGAACGCCTATGTTTGAGCTGTTATTTGTGCTTGAACCATTGAAGTTATGAACTATGCTTGAACTGTTATTTTTGATTGAATTGGTTTGCTTGAACTATGATACTGTATATGTTTAGTTACTAACATCATGATATTGAGTTCCCTTGTTGCAGTTTTACCTGGTTACCTTGTTCCGTGGACTTTACTGTGTCATTGAACACGGAAGAACATTGAACTCATGATGGATGTGCGGATGCAACTGGTATGGGTGTTTGTTGTCGCATTTAATATATATATATATATATATATATGTTGATATTATCTTTCGTAACATGATTGTGTACCACCTGATAGTGATCTATATGCAAACCACGTATTTGTTTGACATATTAGTTATGAATAGTTTAATACAGTTTCGTCACAAAAAGTTGCCAAAAAACTGTTTGTATTCGACTGTTCCAATAATTGTCCCGTGGTCATTGCAGTATGCTGCCATGGAACAATCTGGGATTAGACATGCTGATTGATGGAAGCAGTAACACCTAGCCACTACATTGTCTTTTGTAGGACAACATTCGATTCATGAATTTGCTGGGTAGGATTGTGTCATCTGACTTTTGACAATGTGAATGCTGGTCAGGTGCGTTCAAAACTTCCTAGTTTAGAATACATGAATTTAAGTAGATGTGTATTTTGGAATCGTAATAGATGGATACCAAAATTACGTATTTTGATAACGATTCTTCAAGATTAGACTTGGATGATGATGAGATTTATAATGCCCCTTATGATAAAGATATGCATGATACATCAAACTTGATATAAAAAATCTGCAAATGAGAACTTTATAATGTGAAAATTGTTTTTGCAAGCCGCTGTTTTTACCTACTGGACATTCTATGATTGTGCCATATATGTAATGTTCACATGCAGTGACTACTATGTGTTTAATATGGTTAATATCCTGACTTGCATCTAGGTTTCATATGATGTCTCTGTGTGTTAGTTACATGTTTGGAACACAAGTAGTGACACCTTCTTGCATGTCGTATTACCTGTACGACGTGAATTGCTTTAAATATGAATATGTTCATCTCGTAAAGGTTGATATACCTTTTGGCGATCATTCCAACTATTCATATATCAAGCCACCGGGGAAGTAAAAAGTAGAATGATGCCTACACAAGGGTATCATACTTTGATACATAAAAAAACACGATAACATGTACGTAACGTAGCGATAACAATGAAGGCACTATCAAAAACATCAACTGCTATATCCAGCAAATAATAAAATTCAATTTTAATCTGTTTAACCAACTATAATAATAAGATAAGAACCATCAAAAACCTTTTAAGTTCCTAATAAGATAATATTTATGACAAGTAGATGATAATCGTATCAAAAAACATACGACAAATATGTCACATGAACAATACATGAGGATGACATCAACAAATTATTATAACGAAACGATAACAATCCTAACTACTTGAATTGTAACTAATCTATCAATTCTGGGCAATTACGTAAGTCATGACCACTACGTTGTCCACATGTTGCACATTTTCGTTTTTCTTTTTTGCTATTAGTCTGGATTTTCTCAGATACACTTACCAGCCTTTTACCAGTGCCACATTCCTTGTTCCTAATGCCAGATGGGGGTAGAATATCCACCTCATCAGGTATGGAAACACCTAGATGATCCCTAATTGCATCCAACTTCTATTGAGATGGGTCTTCATATGGAACTTCCTTCTCTATATCAACCATAAATTTGTCGAGATTCCCCTCCAATCTAGCCAATATAGACTTATCATTCTGGGCGATGCTTATGATCTCGTCGACCTTAGAATATACATCAATTATACACTTATCTTTTTTGGCATCAACCTTTCCGTAACGAACCCTTGCAGATTGTATTTGTACTGGAACTAATTGTCGTCTCCATCGTCGCAACACATATTATCCGGGATGAATTCAACTTCATCGCTTATCAGTACCTTGAATGCGTGACGACAAAGATAACCATTACGCGTGAATAGGTTGCACTCGCATTCAACGGTGTCTGTTGAGTAATTACAGTTCACCTAGATTACAAAGGTTTGCAAACAACCACAATCAAATATAAAGTTTAAAAACATTGTTGTGTGGATTAGGGATATGATACCAGATATGTGATGTTGTCGGATGATTTCTTGGTCTTGTGGCTTATCACGAATGACTTTAAGTCATCCCGGCATTCGGCGGTCTCTATAGCTCAGAACCAGACAGCCTCCTTTATTTTCTTTTGTATATCAAAAAACACATTCCAACTGTATATGCTTGATGCATAACTTTCTAAACGCAGCAGAGTAACAAATTTTGGATTTGTGGTTCTCGTTAGTGTTCCGTGAACAGATTGTCTGTATCTTTGTTTCTCTATAGCTACGTTGTAATTATTAAGGAATTGAACCAAATCAAACCAGTATGATTTGTATACATTAATATACGAATTCAAACTCTTGGATCTTGAGGTTGTTTTCATTAGACCAGACATTGGCATGTCCTTGTAAAAGGCAGGAATCCACGAGTGTCGAATTGCATACATCTCTGTGAACCAAGGATCACCCCCCAGATTGTATTGGTCGATCATCTCATGCCAACGACTCTCGAACTCCGCTGGTCCAATATGTATGTTCCATACTAGCTTGTTGATAACTTTATTAAACATAGGATCTTGATTTAGTGCGACACTGACCTGCATGTATATGGCTACCACTAATGAAACAATAAAACATAAACATCGTTTAAAAACGCATAGGATTACGTACATACTACTTACCTTTGAAGGCACCTTCTTAATAATGTGCCACATACAGAGTCTGTGTTTGGCTTCCGTAAACACCATCGAAATAGCTTGCTTCATTGCAAAACATTGGTCTGTAATGACGAAAACTGGTTGCTTCTCATGACATTTTAGGAAAGCCTTTAGAACCCATGTAAAGTTCTCGATTGTCTCGCCACTGATTAGAGCGGACCCGACCACAATGGAAGCCTTGTGATTGTCAACGGCCAAAAAATGCATGAAAATCATGGCATGCTTGCAACACATGTCAGCGAATTAGTTTTATCTAGTTCTTCCCACGTCATGAGTCCATAAAAATAGAAACGAGTAATAATCTTTAAAAACTTTCTCGCAATCTGGAATATTACTTGTTTGTTCGAAACGTCCTGTCGAACGATATGACATCACCGAATTCTTTGTAGTTAATCCTAGCAACTTCATCTGCCCAGAAAATTGCGATCAACTCCTGTTCATTACACTTGTATTCGAAGAAATAACCTGGGACAATATCACGTCTATTTGATAGTTTATTGATCAACATTTTTGCGTCCTTATTCCCAACACAAGCAACAACATCCCTCTTAAAATTCTTGAAATCAATTTCTGAAACTCGAGTATGCTCAAATCTCCCGTTCAATGCCGTTTGAATACGATGTGCCCTTCTTGCACCGACTTTGTAACTCGAGCTATTGAGTACAGTTTTGAAATCCGTATACTTCATCTATCTATTCTTCCTAGAGAAACGACGATCTTTAACGTTGAACAACGCATGGTTATGTGCCTCAACAAACTCGTATATCTCGTAACAACCCCCATCCTTCTTCAAGTGTATTTTTAAACATGCATTACATCCACAACGTTTAAGGTTCGTATTGCGATATCTCCTCTCACCGGGCTTTGTACACGAACATCAAATCTGGCTTTGTCCGCGTAAGCTCTGTACATCTTTTCAGCATCGTTTAAAGATGCATATTGTGCGTTCGTCTTTGGCTTAAGCGCGTCATCCACAATTGGGATAAAATACTTGCTTCCTTCTGAGCTCTCGCCTATATCATAGTCAACTTCGGGATGTGGAGGGGTGAGATCATCAAAACTTGCTGGTAAAGATGTAGTTAGTCTTCAAAACTAAAGTTATTATTACACAAACTAGAGAATTAAAAAAAGCAACAAGGATGTGGATTTACTGATTTTGAAAACATAGTGAAGAATGTATATTGTTTGCCATCCCGAACGTCAAATCGTTAATCTAGGTGTGTTCACATACGTTGTCCATATTCAGTTGAGATTATGGTATGCCAACACATCTAAGTATGAATATCATATAGTCTACAAATAGAATATGTTATCTTTAGTCTATATAATGAACAGTAGCTATTCATACTAGTGATATATCTCCATTACTCAATCACAACGTGGTCAGTTAAGTGACACACACGGAACACTTCACAATACATGGAAGTTTGACCGTGCGAACACTAACGAATCCCACCGTCTATATCTGTGTGTGAACAAGTAAGATATCACAGTGATGCAAGTTTGCATTTCAAATTTGGTGGACAGGTAAGTTTTGCTTCTACACAGTCCACGTAATTATCTAACCCCTACTGTCTTGGATGCATCTGTATACCTGTGGAAATAACATCATATAGTCGTTGTGTGATTTCTGCAGTTTATGTATGTGTTAATGTGTTTGTGTGTGCAGCAGTAAAATAAATGAATCTCCGAACATGTCAAACACCATAATATACCGACGATAGATACAAGTTTGACAACATGAACATAATGAACAACAACTATATACGCATGATATTATTTGGGGGGGTCATGAGAACGTATGCACACGTTAGCGGTTCATATTCAGTTGATATTATGGTATGCCAACACATCTAAGTATGAATATCATTTAGTCTACAAATAGAATATGTTATCTTTAGTCTATATAATGAACAGTAGATGTTCATACTAGTGATATATCTCCATGACTCAATCACAACGTGGTCGGTTAAGTGACACACACGCAACACTTCACGATACATACAAGTTTGACCGTGTGAACATAATGAACATCAACTATATGACATAAAACACTAACGAATCCCACCGTCTACAGCTGTGTTATATGTGCTGATTTGATATCTGTTCATATATGTGTGTCTCTGCACAAATGTCTTAATGCATCTTAGTTTGAAAAATGTAATTCGGTGTGTGTGAACAAGAAAGATAGCACAGTGATTCAAGTTTGCGTTTCCTTTTGGTGGACAGGTAAGTTTTGCTTCTACACAGTCCACATAATTATCAAACCCCTACTGTCTTGGTTGCATCTGCATGCCTGTGGAAATAACAACATAATGTCGTTGTGTGATTTCTGCAGTTTACGTGTGTGTTGATTTGTTTGTGTGTGCAGTAGTAAAATAAATGAATCTCCAAACAGATCAAACACCAGAATATACCGACGATGTTCAACATGTCAACAACAGTCATTGCAGCAAGAATAGTAGATAATTCTCGAAGGTAATAGTTGTTCATTTAAACGGAACAAAAAAAATAATATTGAGCACATACCGATATGAACGGTTTGATCATTTTCTTCACTTTCAGAATTCGAATTCGAATGTATTCGTAGACGTTTTTATCTTTTTCGTTCTCATTGTCGTCGCTCTGTTTTACTCTATGATTATCCATATTACTCGAACTATAACGAAATCTTTACAAAAGGGATTTTTTTTCAAATTTATAATATCAAAACCATTGTAGGAAGAATAAATGTAAAAATCAGTAAGATGAACAAATGTGAAACTTGATGTCATTATTAAATGAAGATCAATTAGTGATATTTTAAGATTTGTAACTTCCAATTAAAATATTTGGGAGTTACATAAAAATGATAAATTACCTAAATACCCTTACAATTAATATGTGAGTTACATTTGAACCTAACTAAAAGATAGAACATGATTGGTTGATGTTGGTTAGCATAGTTAACACAAAAAGTTGGGTTAGTATTTGAACCACCATATATATATATATATATATAGATATATATATATATATATATATATATATATAGGGGTGGGTTCAAATAAAAACCACTCAATTTGTAAAAACCGTGAAAACCTCATTCAACCAATCATAATTTTTCATTTTGTTCATTTTTTTGTAATTATGAGAGGTTGATTAACCATTTTTATTATGAAGGGTATTTATTAATCATGGATATTATCATCTTTATTATTTTAATTTTAGAGAAATACATGAAACAGTTTCATTAAAATTTCATTAAGTAGTATATGAAACAATTTCATAACCACATATGAAACAACTTCATAAAAAAAAAAGTATTATATGAAACAATTTCACAAGATTAACAATTTCATGAAAAAAATTCATAAGATTAACGACGGATGAGAGTAGTTTTTACGGTTTTTACAAATTGTTATATATACTACTTAATGAATTTTAATGAAACTGTTTCATGTACTTCTCTAAAATTAAAATAATAAAGATAATAATATCCATAATTAACACCCTCCACAATAAAAATGGTTAATCAACCTCTCATAATTACAAAAAATGAACAAAATGAAAAATTATGATTGGTTGAATGAGGTTTTCATGTTTTTTACAAATTGAGTGGTTTTTATTTGAACCCACCCCTATCCTCTCTCTCTCTCTATATATATATATATATATATATATATATGTGTGTGTGTGTGTGTATATATATATATGTATAGTATCAGGGAGGCCTTTTAAAAATTTGATAATTTATGAGAATTTTGAGGTCTATTTTAAGCTACTAAATTATATTAAATTAGAAAATTAGTAATTTTGAATTACAAAATTAGTAAAAGACATTATAGGTATCTATAAGTTTCATCTCTCCTCTTTCCTCTCTCCTTCGTAGACCAACAACATCACAACCTGAACCTTTGTGAACAAATTGGGATTACATTGTGAACAATAAGTAATTAATTCGTAAAACTAAGCCTACCATTTTACACATTTTGAGTGTCTAGTAATACATTGTGACCACATTGTGAAATCTAAGGTGGGGAACACTTGGACGCTTAAAGTGCACCATAAATGAAAATTTCAAATTACTAGATGGGACACCGTATGATTGCATATTGTAAACACCATGTGATTGCATATTATGAACACCATATGGTTAAACGAGAACACTTGTTCTAAAACACATGATGTACTTGAGTTTCCAAAACATATGTGAACACTTGTTTTAAAATACATTGTGAAGATTATATGCTTACACACTGTGAACACTTGTTCCAATACACACCAGGTTATGAAACATCTTGTGAACCAATGTGAGCACATTATGACATGGTCGGTTGATCTTATCAGATTCATACACAACACAATGAACATTTAAAATAAAAACTATAAAAAATCATAATCAAAATGAATCACAAACATTTATAAAATTTCAAACTCATCCAAATGGGTTTCAAGACATGGGATAACACACTTGTGATCACTGTAAACCCATTCGATCACAAAAAAATATAGACATAAAAGACTCAAAGAAGTCACATTCATGAGACCATATTTAATTCTACACCAACTTGTTCTTAGCTTTCAGGCAAATCCTCTTGGCTCTATTCCAAATCTGATGGTTTTTCGACGAGTACTCCCACTTTAGTTCTAGATACTCACCTTTCCTTACCCGTTCACGAGATCTTGTTCGAATGGTGTGTGGATTTTCTCTCTAAACTCAAAGCGAAAGTGAATTCATATTGCGACACAAGCAAGATTTTCATGTTGTAGTGGATCTCCGCCCTTCTGTAGCGGTCATAGCGTGTTCCGGACTGATCAAGAAACTGGCTGCAGATTCATTGTGAACTAGAGTAGAAATTCCAAGCCGATACCTGAAAATTACTTCGGTAATATGGTTCTGTTGTGACAGGAACTGCAATAGCGGGGGAGTTGCTGGATCACTGTGTCGGGTGGGCAGCATGGCGGTTGCATGAGGCGGTAGTGAACAATGATGACAAAATCAAGGGATTTGGAGAAGAATGTGGAATACGAGTTTGATCTTGGTATACAACTAGTAGGGATTCAAATGAGGAGAGAGAGAGAGAGAGAGAGAGAGAGAGAGAGATTATTATCAATTAAGTCATAAAATAATTTAATTAAAACTGATGGTTTTCACTGGATCTTACGGATCTCACAATATATTAGGTCGCAAAAAATTAAGTTTCAATTATATCATATATTTATATTTATTTAAGAATCAAACTATCTTGAAAATAATTTTAATGTTTTACAACATTTTCAAACAATTTGTACCATCAATCTTTATTATACTTTGAAATTTAAATTTGATAAATATATATTTAAAATTTATTTGTAACACCCCTGTCCCGCATGCCCCGAGTATGGTGTGTTACGAAGGAAAACATAACAACATAAAAGCTAGCATACACGGAAAAACCAGAGCTATTATGAATATCCATCAAAATAAAGGTGTGATAGACTAAAAGTTAAGACGACAAGGATACAATTACAATATATACAAAATCAAAAACTACTATACTATCCAAGGTCGTCTTCAAAATAATCATATTCCATCATTCTCAGTTCCGTGATAATCTCACCTACGATCATGTACCTGGCGAGGAGAAAACAAACATCGGTGAGCCAATGCTCAGTGAGCGAATTATTAAAATAACAAAGATCGCAAGTATATAATCAATTTAATAAAAGATAATAATTAAAAGAAATCCGTAAATCAGAACATGGAGTGATCAATTAATAATTGACTTTAAATGTCCATATTGAATGAATTAAAATAATACTATCAAGTCAAGAATTGAGAATAAATAAGAAAATCAATTGGGTTCGAGGGTTGTACGGACCACTCGAACAATGGAAAATGAGTGTAGGGCAATACACTCAATTCCCTTTCCGATAATCGGCTCCTGATACCTTTCCTGGGATCGATCTATTCGTCCTCAAATTGGCAGGTACCAGGCCAGACCCACTTATTGACATTGTGGTACAATAGCAAGGACGCCATGATAATCTATAGCCGTCATGGAAGCGTCACGGCATCGTTGCCCTCTATGTCGTGCATTAAAGCACAAAATGCTCAAATCACCAAAAACATGTCAATTCAATGTGAAAAGGGTAATCTCACAAAATATGAAACTATTAACTACTACATGTCAAAATAGAATTCTGGAAACGGTTCAAATCTGACAAAGGTTCAAATCCGACAATGGTTACCAAAAAAAATCAAATTTAAAAGTGGTTCAACACAAGTAGCCAATAATAGTCATTATCAAAGACAAAACTCTAATAGTAGCTCTGTATAAGATTTATGATCGTTGACATATCGGACACCAATAATTAAAGGACTATCAAACTCAACTGTCCGAATATGAATTCAAGTATTGGAAATAAGAGAATATGTGATAGATGTTTGATAGAGAATAAGATATTACCTCGATACTAGATTAGTAGTTAGAGTTACAAGGATTGGATATCCATACCTTAAATGATAATTGATGTACTAAGCACGTAGCTCCTATCCCCTTGTTAATGCTTCTTTCTTATTCTAAGATTGATCTTGAATAAGTTTACACATGATTGTGACTGATAGGTACAAGATCTACGGATGTTACAATCCTTAAAGCACAAGGTACAAGCAAAAATAATGCTACCATATTCCCTGCACCTGACAACTTTGAATCAACTTGATTTTGATCATTTTTATCATACTTAGAGATGCATTAAGGTGTTAATGTCTAAATAAAAGTTGTAGGCCTATTACTCAGGGTTCCAATAGATTTTGATTCATTCCAGTTAGATCAAGAACCTATTTATATGCATTTTCTAAAAACAATGAGCAAATCCCGTTTTTATACATGACCAGATATAGAAACTCACTGTTTTTAGCATCATTGATCTAAAATCAGGTCTAGAAATAAACTGCAAAGTTGTAGCAGACACAAATATCTTTCCAACCATCAATACTATAATTCCTATGCACAGCTCAAAACAGTCCCTTTTATATAAATTTGACACTAAACCATCAAGAATTAACTATCTAACTTTACCAAATCGCAAATAAATAATTAAAACTTAAATTTTAAACTTCTTTAACCAACAATAACATAGAAATAACATCATTTAATAAAGGTTTAGCTTACTCATTAAAACCTTATGAACCATAACATGAAACTTCCCAACTTTAACATAAATCAGACAACAAACCTTGAAATTTATAGATTCATATCTTGAATCTTTACATTATATTCAATTGCTTAGCTCCAATTCTTCAAAATATCACCAATTTATTAGATGCATGAAGGTTGGAAACAAATTTAAGGTTTATATGAAGAGAGAATTTTAGGTCTAGAGAGAGAAATGTAAGATGCAAATGAGGGCTTTTTGCCTAAGATTAGGAGTTTAAATAGTTAGTAAAAGAATTCTCACTTATCAAATATTACTCCTCATCAATTGTCTAATTCAATATTGTCCCCTACATGGATTTTTCTTAACATTTCTAGTTCTAAGACCAATTTATTTTTTACATAATTGCCCTTTACATAAAACTTGAACTTACATTATTAGTCCAAAATACAACTACTTTAAGCAAGAGTACAAGTCGATAAAACATCAAAATGTCATGTAAATAAATATATCAAAATTAATAGGTAACAAAATTTAGACTGTTATATAATAAATATTAATTTATTTATTGTATATATAACGTTTTAATGATTAATATTTGGATTTTATAAAGTTAACTAATAATCAACTAAGTTGAAAAATATATTAAAAATTAAGAATTATATAATGTTTAATTCGATATTTATCTTAATATCTTTTTTAGATTTTCAATTGAACTTTCAAATTAACAAGTTATGTTTAATTTATATTTTTCTAAATATATGTTTTTATTGGGATAAATTATTGCCTCTCTATAAATTTTGGATTTTTCAAAAAAAGCAAGTGATGGATTCAAAGTTGGTGTTAAAGATTATAAATTGACTTATTATAGTCCTGACTATGAAACCAAAGATACTGATATCTTGATAGTATTTCGAGTAACTCTTCAATCTGGGGTTCCGTATGAAGAAGCAAGGGAATTTCGAAATGAAAATATTTTTATTTAAAAATTATTTCAATTTCAATATATAGTTGCATTAATTTTTTATTTGTTGTTAACACTTCCCTTTTTTTTTTATTAACATGGATATCCAACCCGTTATGCAAGCCGACTAATCCTAGGGCGACCACCTGCAAAGCAGATAATCCGGAGTCACCGCATTTGAACCTCCGTGGCTACAAGGGGATTTTTATTTCTCATTGGATTTGAACTTGAGACCTTCTGATACTTTTAACACTTCCTTTAAAATAAAGGAAATACCTGTTTTGATTTAAACCCGTTTTATACCCGACCCGACCAATCTCTTAAAATACTATAAAAAAGGGGTAAAAATAGAAGACAAGTTGAGGGGCTGAAGTCATCACTTTGAAACTGAAAGTGGTCGCCTTTTTCCAAGCCCCATCTCTTGCATGGTTTTTGGCACCCTCTTTGTTACAAGCAATCTCTTCCAAACGATATATAATGAGTATATATATATATATATATATATATATATATATACACATATATATGTATGTATATGTATATATGTATGCATGTATGAGTGTTTATACCGATTTCACTCTCTAAGAAATTGATAGAGAGAAGAAGAGGAGAGATAGAAAATGGGAACAGATGCATTAGCATCATTGATAATGGTAATTGTACAATTGGAATTTGCAGGTATGAACATATTGTCGAAGCTTGCCATCGATTCGGGGATGAATCCGTTTGTGCATGTTGCCTACCGTCAAATGTTCGCGTCTGTGGTCGCTCTTCCTTTTGCTTACTTCGCTGAGAGGTACCCAAAATCAAATAAAACGTTCAAGTTTAATTTTCATTTTGTTTTATTTCTTCTATGACTCAAATTGTATGATTAGAATATTAAAGGGAAAAGTTTTAAAAAAACCAATAGACTTTAGTGTTTGGAATGATTAAGTCTTTGGACAATTTTTTGGAACAAATAAATCATTGGACATTCCAAAACATGTTAAATAACTTCTTGGACTTTCTAAAACCTGTTAGATACATTCTTATGACCTATACAACTGATTAATGTGGTAAAATAATGAAAAAAGTCTGAAAAAAACAAAATGAATATTCATATTTTGAAAGATTAAGTCCTAAACATTTTGAACCAAAAAATATTTAGATCTATAAAATCAAACAGATATAACAAAAAAGTACTTACATTTACAAGAAAATAATTACATTTATTTTATTTATTTTTGATAAAATTTAAAAAAAATTAAAAAAAATTACTGATTAAATTATTTTAATTAAAAATAAAATATATCACGCTTGTGATTTTTCAAATTAAAAAAAAGATTTAAAAAAATTACTGATAAAATTTATTTTAATCAAAAATAAAATATATTTTTATTTATAATTAAAATAAATTTCATTAGTAATCATTTTAAACTTTTTTTATTTTAAAAAATCATATATGAAATATATTTTATTTTTAATTAAAAATGAATATAACCAGTAATCCTTTTTAAATCTCTTTTTATTTTTTTAATTTGAAAAATCACTGACATAATATCTTTTATTTTTAATTAAAATAAATTTTATCAATAATCTTTTTTAAAAATGTAAGTATTTTTTGGTATATTTGTTTTATTTTATATAATGTAAGTACTTTATTGGTTAAAAAATGTTTAGGGACTTTATAGCTTAAAATATGAATGTTCATTGGTTTTTTTTTTCATGTTTTTTCCATTATTTTACTACGTTAATTTGTTTTATATGTCATAAAAATGTATATAACAAGTTTTAGAAAGTCCAAAAAGTTGTTTAACAGGTTTTGGAATGTCCAATGACTTATTTGTTCCAAAAGATTGTCCAAGAACTTAATCATTCCAAACACTAAAGTCCATTGGTTTTTTTTAGACTTTTTCCTTAGTTTTATAGGTCATAAGGATGTATATAACAGGTTTTAGAAAGTTCAAGGACTTGTTTAACAGGTTTTGAAATGTCCAAAGACTTATTTATTCCGAAAAATTGTCCAAAGACTTAATCATTCCAAACACTAAAGTTCATTGGATTTTTTTAAACTTTTCCCAATATTAAACCAAATGGTCCTTAAAGCAGTACAAACACCTTTATTTTTTCAAGAAGTCAGATATTCAAACTTCATCAAAGGTTAGGAGGGTATGTGAGTTTATCGTTATAATTGCGGAATACAAATTTACACTTACAAATAGTTATCACTTTTTCGAGAAATACAAGTAAAGAGATATATTCAGTGCATGATAAAAAACTCCCAAAATAAAAAATACCAAAATTAGAATACAAACTTTGATATTATTATTAAGTGATTCTCATGACCTTAAAAATTGGTTTTGTGAGCAAATTACCATATCTCTGATCTTTTAAGCATTATATTTGAACAGACTAGTGTTTTACATGTGTTATTTTTTAAATAATTTGATCATTAATTAATATTTAGATTTATTAAGCATATTAAATTTTTGTTGACGTGATATATATATATATATATATAATTTTTGTCGATATTTGCAGAGGGAAAAGACTTCCGATGACACGACCCATTTTCATTCAAATCTTCTTTTCCTCCATTGTCGGGTAAGTTGAACGTTTCTTTAAAAGAAAATGATGTACGTCTATATATAGTTAACCGATATCTAAAATTTTAAATACTTTTAAAATGGCTTTTATATCCAAAAAGCATATCTTAAGGGTAGTTTTAGGTCATTATTAAAACAATTTCATAAGTCACTCGATATTTGCTAACACTAAATTTCTTATACAAATGAAAATTTATCTTGGTGGTATTTGGTTTATATGCCAAGTATTTACATCATGAAGGCCACGAGCCCAAAAATGCCGTCTTTCGAATCAAAAGTCTTCTAATTGTTGTCGTGTTTTTGGATTTCTAGAATGACAGTGAATCAAATCACATACTTTGTTGGTTTGAAGAACTCCACCCCTACCATTGCGTGTGCACTCTCCAATCTTCTTCCAGCATTGACATTCATCCTCGCCGTCCTTTTCAAGTAATGCACATCAAACTGGTTCATCTAAATTCTTCACAATGACACATTTTTGTGGTGAAACCGAGATTCTGTTAGTATTAGAACATTACTCGCTAAGTAAAATAGTTTCTTTTGTTTGTTAGGCAAGAAAGTGCAAGATTGAAGACAATGGTTGGACAAGCGAAGGTGATAGGAACATTTGTGAGTGTTGGTGGTGCCATGCTATTGTCGTTATACCATGGACCTATCGTACCTATCGGTGAATCAGGCATTCACTTGAGCATTGCAACCAAAATGAAAAACTCGGATGATAGTAGCCAAGGAAATCTTATAGGGTCGTGTCTTATTATATTTAGTGCTTTTACTTGGGCCGTTTGGTTTGTCCACCAGGTAAGCTATACCACTACCACCATATCCTCAAGTTACAAAGGGCAATTTTTGAAACAAAATTGTGTAACTAACAACCTGAACTTCGTATTTAATCTTTATACCGACTACCTTTTTTGTCATTTGACTTATTGGACAATTTCAGGCAAAAATGTTCGACAAGTATCCAGCTCCATATTCGAGTTCAGCCTTGATGTTATCGATGGCCACAATCCAAAGTTGCCTAATCGGTTTAGTCATGGAGCCTTCTTTACATGGATGGTCATTGTATCCTTCAATCAGGGCATTTTCAAGCATTTACGCGGTATACTACCCACAATTTCTACAAAATGCAAAAAAGAAGTCATAACATTGCAAATTAATCTGACGTTTCTATTAATTTTCAGGGAATCGTATGTTCGGCCATAGCACTTTTCATGATATCATGGTGTATCGAAAGAAAAGGTCCTCTTTTTGTCTCGGTGTTCAATCCCTTGTTGTTGATTATCGTGGCAACACTAAGTTGGGGTCTTTTACAAGAGAAACTTTACCTTGGAAGGTAAGCAATATCCATACATAAATAACACATTTAAACACTTTAAGACATTGCAAATAAACTTCACCATTTGGAATACATAGAGTCTATCTTTGCAATCCAATCAACTACGTTAAGGTTTTAGTGGGCCAGGCCCACCACCGAATCATGATCTATGTAAGCTTATAAAAAACTGTGAATAAAACCAGTTTAAGTGATTAAATTATTTTAGATCGACTTGCTGAATCATTTGGTAATAAGGTAATAACTCTGATTTAATTTCAGTGTTTTAGGGTCTATGCTCATTGTTGGAGGACTTTATGTTGTTTTATGGGGAAAACGCATGGAGACAAGAAGCAAAGTTGGAGTTATGGATACTCAACTAAAAGAAGTCGAACAAAAGGGAAGAGAGGACCTGGAAATGCCATGAATTCAAGAATTTTAAAAATAATTTAAAAAAATGAAAATAATATTATATTATTTAAAAAAAATCTTTATAAATTATATTTGATAGATATTTAAACATCATATGATCTACATGAAAAATCTATACACAACATTCATATTTATGAAATTGAACTATTTGCTCTTTATAATTTGACTTTTAGAGTCAAACTTGTATCTATCGTAATTTACAATTATTTTTCATTTATTTTACAATTATGGTATCTATGATTTGTTTTATACAATTAAGAAATCTGGTAGATCCTTTGATATAATAAAAATAACTAACTCTACCTATATAATACCAATCATCTTTCAAATAACGTCACATCAACTTTTCAAATACCGATGGAGTACCATGCTACCATACATATTACCCTGTTAGCACCATTAGGTGCGTACTGGGACTAAAATACAATTTTTTATTAAAAAAAATTAAAAACCGGCGGTGGGTCCCACCCTTACGCACCTTTTTATAAAAAATCGAAACTTTTAAAAATTGCATTTTACTTCCTGTACGCATCTAACCGTGCTAACAAGGTAACATATGGCTATTTCGTTAGAAAATTTATTTTTAAGGTTAAAATTGTAAATAACCTATTCTAGAGGGTTATTTTCGTTAGTATCCCATATTTCAAATGTGTTCTCTACTTTCATATCAACAACTTTATAATTTATAATACTAATCGACTATAATTTAAATTTAGATTTTAGTAGTATTTTATTTTAATTATTAATAAATAAAATATATAGAAATATTAG
>NC_037544.1:29652890-29655876 GCF_001531365.2 Cynara cardunculus var. scolymus | reverse complement strand
ACTTGAAACTTCACAGCAAAAACACTGTGAAGGTTTAAAAAAGTCGAACCTTCACAGCCTTTTGGTGTGAAGTTTCAAGTGTAAAAAGCTGGTCTCACGGGTCTCACGAAAACATGCTGGTCTCACGTGATCCCAAGTCTATATATATATATATATATATATATATATATATGGGTACGTTCAAATGAAAACAGTGCATTTCTAAAAAACCGTGTAAACTAATTTCGACCAATAGGAAAATTATATTTTTTTTCTAATTAAATTTAATCAATTAGAGTATTTCGGTCATTTACAATATTTTCAATTAAATATGGAAATTATTAATAAATCTTAATTAAGGAAACGTAATAAAAGAAATTTTATAAATGATAACATTTAAATATTTAATTATATTATAATTTTAAAAATTTGAACTAAATATATTGTGATGCGATTGAATCTGCTGGTGAATCTTGAAGATTGTAAGGTATAATGTAATGAATTATCAAATCATGATTGAAAAAAGAAATTAATACAAATGAAACAGGTTTTATGAAAGTGAAACTGGTTCATGTCATAATTGAACAATGAATAGTGAAACATTTTCATGGTGAACCCGTTTCATTGATGGTGTAGTTGATCCATTTAGTAGGTGAAGTGGAAAATGAAACTGGTGCGTAATGTATTTGGTTCGTCATGAAATAATTGCATGATAAAACTGGTACATGATGAATCTGTAACAGAATCTTGAATATTGTAATTTGCTTCAGAATCTTGAAGATTGTAAGGGTTAAAGGAATGATTTCATCAAATCACGGGTGAAATAAGAAAATTAATGTACATGAAATATGTTTCATGAAGGTGAAACTGGTTCATGGCGTAATTGAACCAAGAGTAGTGAAACGGTGCATAATGTATTTGGTTCGTCATGAAATAATTGCATGATGAAACGCGTACATGATGAATCTGCTCCATAATCTTGAAGATTGTAATTTGCTACAGAATCTTTAAGATTGTAAGGATTAAATGAATGAACTCATCAAATCAGGAGTGAAATAAACTAATCTATGTACATGAAACAAGTTTCATGAAGATGAAACTAGTTCATGGCGCAATTGAACAATGAGTAGTGAACTGGTTTGATGGTGAACCCCGTTTCAGTGATGGTGTAGTTGATCCATTTAGTAGGTGCAATGCAAAATGAAACGGGTGCATAATGTATGCGGTTTGTTATGAAATAATTACATGCTGAAATTGATTCATAATGAAACCGGTGCGTCTTGAAATAATTTTATAATGAATAGGGTGCATATTTACATGGGTGTGTGAAGGACATTAAAACAATTTCAAGATACGGAATAAAAAGGCTATTGCATTAGCGAAATTATTTCCTAACAAATAGAACTTTTTATTTTCCTAAAATAAAAAATAATGTTCTTCAATAGGATGTTACATAATATGTATTTTTGTTTACCATTTTGCCCTTATTGCTGATATAAAAATAAATTTTTAATATATATTTTTTTAATTTCCTAAAACAAAATAAACTAATCTTGACTATTGATCAAGAAAATGGATGTATGAGATTGGTTTACACGGTTTATACAAATGGAGGCGGTTTTCATTTGAATGCTCTTCTCTCTCTCTCTCTCTCTCTATATATATATATATACATATATACATATATATGGCCAGGTTCAAATGTTAACCAAAGTTTTTGTGTTAACTTTGTTAACTGATCTTGGCCATTTAATATTTCAATAAACGGTTGTGATTAATCTTGATAAAAACTTATTTTTTTAAATTTAAAATTTTATAAAGATAAGTGAACAAAGTAAAATAATAGTATTTAGGTAGTTTTTTTTTATATAACTCTCATATCAATAATTGAGAGTTACAAAATAAAAAAATCTTATGATTTTTATTAATTTATTTTTGTTAATGTAAGAACCATATGAACACAACTATATATATATATATATATAAACCATTGTGTCAAATACGAACAAAAAATTGACATGTATATGAACTTGGATTGCATAACATTTATGAACACAATATGAACAGAGTAAGAATAACTACTATACGAAAGAAAATAAATAAAAAAATAGGTATGAACACAATATGAACAGCTTGTGAACAATAGTTTATTCATTAAGAACACATTCAAGAGCGATCCTTTGTCAATTGGAGTTTTATATATGCATTGCATCCACACTATTTAAGGTTCACCCCTTTGTTCATATATGTTTCTGGTCTTATGTGGTTGTTCACCCCTTGTTCATATCGTGTTCACCCCTTGTTCATATCGTATAAAATATATGAACACATAACCCAGACGCTATGAACATTAGGTGCAAACACTTACACAAATATAAAGATTTGGTATCAAGCTTAAAAAATAACACTTGTGTTCATATGATAGAAGTAACATGAACACAATGGTTCATGATTAATAAAAGTCGGTAATATGACAATATGAAAATGAGTCGTGCATGTACTTCCATTTAAACATGTGAATTACGTATTAATAATAAAAGAAAAAAGTTATCAACGCAATATGAACTACAAAAAACACAACACACCATAATGAACATAATTTCGATTAAAACGAGTCTAATAAAATATTAATCCATTACCAAGACATTCACTTCGGTTAATTTCTTCACTTCCTGAACTCGAACTTCGATTGTCACCATAAACCATTTTAATCTTCTCAATGTTGTCGATTTCTTTTCCAATACGTTTATTCATAATAGCTTGAACGATACCGAATATTTTACTACCGTGTTTCCTTCACGAATCAAAAACTCATAAAACAATAAAAATGGAAGATCAAGATTAAAAAAAAAATATCAATATTATAAATGCATATTTTTAGGGATTTTATGATTTTATAACTTTCCATTAATGGTATGGGAGTTACATAGCAAATGAAATTACTCAATTACACTTGACATTAAATTGTGAACATGATAGAAACCTAATAGAAGAATGGATTGTGATT
>NC_037544.1:29647185-29651210 GCF_001531365.2 Cynara cardunculus var. scolymus | reverse complement strand
AAATTATTGTTTATTTAATCTCATTTAATAATAACCGTTAGATGAGAAAATGAACGATTAAGATGGGTTAGCATAGTTTGCACAAAATATTGGGTTAGTATTTGAACCAGCCCCTATGTAGATATATATATATATATATATATACACATATATGAACCATGACTTGGGATCATGTGAGACCAAAGATTTTTCATGAGACCAGTAAGACCAATTCTCAACCCTTGGATTAGATCTACAATTTGAACATTTATAATCACAAAATTGCCACCATGCAACTTTAGACCATTAGATCATTAGCTTCTAAAGTTGATCAATGAACATAAATTGATCTTACGGGTCTTACGAAAAACCCTTGGTCTCACGTGAACCCAACCCTATGAACCATTGTGTCAAATACAAACAAAAATTGACGTATATATAAACTTGGACTGCATTTAATTAATGAACACAATGTGAATATAATAAGAATAGCTGCTACACGAAATGAAATAAATAAATAAAACAAGTATGAACACAATATGAACAGCTTGTGCACAATAGTTTCTTCATTATAAACACATTCATGAGTGAGCAGATGTTGAGATATGCAGCTAATGTACATATGAACACAATATGAACATTTGTGAACAATAGTTCCTTCATTATGAACACATTCCGAAGCGAACCAATGCTGAGATATGCAGCTAGTGTACATATGAACACAATATGAACAACTTGTGAACAATAATTCTTTCATTATAAATACATCCAGGAGCGAGCCAATGTTGAGATATGCAACTAGTGTACATATGAACACAATATGAACACTTGTGAACAATAGTTCCTTCATTATGAACACATTCAGGAGCGAGCCAATGTTGAGATATGCAACTAGTGTACATATGAACACAATATGAACACTTGTGAACAATAGTTCCTTCATTATTAACAATGGGTTTATCCATAATTGCTTGAACCATACCGAAAACTTTACTATCGGGTCTCTTCTACCAATCACAAATTCAAAAACATTATAGATAGAAAAATCAATATTATAAAAAAAAAACAAGATCAATAATAAATTAACAAAAATTATAAATTTAATACTAGATGCCTTGATTCATGTCCTTACTAGAACATATATGGACACATCTTAATATATATGAACACACCTGAACGTATATGAACACTAGTTGCAGTCTATGGTAGGTCAAGCATCACAAGCAGCTGATGGAGCCGAATGGTTATCATAAATGGATTGCATAACAAATTAAGTTGACGACGAACTCATTCCATTTGAACATATGAATTGCGCTCGTAGTAATAATTAAAGAAAAAGCTACCAACACAATATGAACTATAAAAAACACAAAAATGTCATAATCAACATAATTTCGATCAAAAATTCATATGTATAAACACACACAGTCCATTGCATGCCTTGATTCATGTCCCTACGAGAACATATATGAACACAATGAACGTATATGAACACTAGTAGCAGTTTATGGCAGGTCAAGCATCACAAGCAGCTGATGGAGCCAAATGGTTATCAATATTGGATTGCATAACAAATTAAGTTGACAACGAACTCATTCCATTTGAACATATGAATTGGGCTCGTAGTAATAAAGAAAAAGCTACCAACACAATATGAACTATAAAAAACACAAAAACATCATAATCAACATAATTTCGATTAAAATGAATACAATAACATATTAAACCATTACCAATACAAACGCTTTGATTAGTGTCTTCACTTCCGGAACTCGAAGTCCGATTGTCATCGTAAACCATTTTAACCTTCCCATTGTTGTCGAGTTGTTTTCCAATGGGATTATCCATTTTTGCTTGAATGATATCGAAAACTTTACTATCGGGTTTTCTTTAACAATCACAAATTCAAGAACATTATAGATAGATAAATCAATATCATAGAAAAATAAGATCAATAGTAAATCAACAACAATTATAGGATTTTTTGATTTTGTAACTCCCAATTAATGATATGGGAGTTACAGACAAATTAAAATTACATATTTACCCTTGTCATTAAATTATGAATTGGATATGAACCTAGATAAAAGATGGATTTTCATTGGTTGAGCTTAGTTAACAAAGTTAACACAATAATATTGGTTAACATTTGAACCAAGCTCTCTCTCTCTCTCTCTCTCTATATATATATATGTATACATATATAAATGTATATATATATATATATGTATACAAATATAAATGTATATATATATATATGTAAGCATATGTAGGGTCAAGATCAAATGTTAACCAAAGTTTTTGTGTTAACTTTGTTAACCGATCTTGGCCATTCAATMTTTCAATAAACGGTTGTGATTAATCATTATAAATACTTATTTTTTTAAAATTTAAAATTTCATAAACATAAGTGAACAAAGTTGAAAAGGGTATTTAGGTATTAAAAAAAATTATGTAACTCCCATATCATTAATTGAGAGTTACAAAATCAAAAAAAATTATGATTTTTGTTAATTTATTTTTGTTAACGTAAGAAACATATGAACACAACTATATATATATATATATATATATATATATATATGAACCATTGTGTCATATACGAATTTTTTTTTACAAATATATGAACTTGGACTGTATAGCATTTATGAACACAATATGAACATAATAACTGTTATACGAAAGAAAATAAATAAAAAAAACATGTATGAACATAATATGAACAACTTTTGAACAATAGTTCATTAATTATAAACGCATTCAGGAGCGATCCTTTGTCAATTGGAGTTTTATACATGCATTGCATCCACACCGTTTAAGGTCCACCACTTGTTCATATATGTTTCTGGTCTTATGTGGTTGTTCAACCCTTGTTCATATCGTGTTCACCCCTTGTTCATATCATGTTCACCCCTTGTTCATATCGTGTTCACCCCTTGTTCATATCGTATAAAATATATGAACACATAACCCCGACGCTATGAACATCGGGTGCAAACACTTACACAAATATAAAGATTTGGTACCAAACTTAAAAAATAACACTTGTGTTCATATGATATAAGTAACATGAATACAATGATTCATGATTCATAAAAGTCGGTAATATGACAATATAAAAATGAGTCGTGCATGTACTTCCATTTGAACATGTGAATTATGTAGGTATTAATAGTTAAAAAAAGTTATCAATGCAATATGAACTACAAAAACACAACACATCATAATAAACATAATTTCGATTAAAACGAGTCTAATAAAATATTAATTCATTACCAAGACATAACTTTGGTTAATTTCTTCACTTCCCGAACTCGAAATCCGATTGTCATCATAAACCATTTTAATCTTCTCAATGTTTTCGATTTTTTTTCTAATTCGTTTATCCATAATARCTTGAAYGATACHRAAGATTTTACTACCGTGTTTCCTCCACGAATCAAAAACTCATTAAACAATAAAAATGGAAGATCAAGATTAAAAAATAAATAAAAATATCAATATTATAAATGTATATTTTTAGGGATTTTATGATTTTGTAACTCCCCTTTAATAGTATGGGAGTTACATAGGGAATGAAATTACTCAATTACCCTTAGCATTAAATTGTGAACATGACAGAAACCTAATAGAAGAATGGATTGTGATTGGTTGACATGGTTTGCAAAGTTAATACAAAAACTTTGGTTAACATTTGATCTTGTCCCTACATATGTATGTGTATATATATGTATGCATATATGTGTGTATATATATACAAACACTACAAAAATGAGAAGTATCAGCGACGGAATATTCTGTTGTTGATCCGTTGCTAAAGCATAATCCATGTGTGTATATATATATATATATATATATATATATATATAGAGGTTGGTTCAAATAGAAACAACCATATGGTGCAAACTAAGCTAACCAACCTTAATCAATCACATTCTTTTTTCACTTTAAGTTCAAATCTAAATTATAAATTAATGATAAGGGTAATTTTGTAATTTATCCTTTTTGTAACCCCCTAATAATTAATTGGGAGTTACAAATCTTAA
>NC_037544.1:29640195-29646420 GCF_001531365.2 Cynara cardunculus var. scolymus | reverse complement strand
CATAGTTTGTACCATATGGTTGGTTTCTATTTGAACCAGCCCCTATATATATATATATATATATATATATATATATATATACAAGCACTACAAAAATGATTTTCTGTCACTAATCCGTCTCTGATCGTCTTTCGGTCAAAAGCTCGTAGGTAATGCTATCAGCGACGATCAGCGATGGAATTTAGGGATGGACCAACGACGAATTAGCGATGCAAACTTTCAGCAATAGATTAGCGAGGAAAACTTTCAGCGCCAGATTAGCGACAGATCTTTCCAGCAACGGATTAGCGAGAGAACTTTTCAGCGATGGATTAGCGACAAATACTTTCAGTAACAGATTAGCTATGGCTTTCAGCGCCAGATTAACAATGAAAACTTCCAGCGATTGATTAGCGAGGGATTAGAAACTCCGTCGCTAATTTTATTAATTTAAAAATAAATAATTTATAAATACATAATTCTTATATTTATTTATACAAAACCTGACCATAAAATAACAAATCAAAACTGTGAACAAATTAAACTAACCAATTCTTACAATTTAAAATATCCAATTCACTTAATTTAATGCTCAAATTCATACAATCTAACTACCGGAAGGTGGAGAAGGGAGGAAATGTATCCTGATTGCCGCACAAACGCAGCAAAATACTCCAATAAGGTGACCTGTTCGGCTAACTGGGCAGTGTGACTGGCCTGTTCGGTCTTTAAATCTGTCCTACTCTTCCGTTCGGCCTCCATCTCAGCCTGATGGCATTCCTCCTGCAACCGTGCCTCCTTCTCTACCCTTGCCAACTTCTCTCTCAACTCCGCTACATGTAAATATTCAATATTCAACAAAATCAATAATTTATTCACAATGAAAGTAATGAGAAAGTATATAACATTATAACCAACATATCTGTGCTGTTGAATCGTTTGATCTCCCGGTGCAACTGCTATATCTACTAGTCATAACATAAGAGGGTGTAACCAAAAAGACGACCCTTCTTACATCCCACAACACTCTTCTCCTAAAGAGATGCCTCATCAGGGGGAGGGGTGTCTGTACTAGACTGTAATTCATCCCTAAGCGATTGAAATCGCTCCTATGGTTCACCAAAACAAAAACGGGTGAGGTTATATATGTAGAAATTTCAGCAACGTAACACGATAAATCAAACATATCCAATGCTCGTTTTTAACAATTAAATCATTTTAATTACCAATGACATTCTCCACCTATCTACTTAGCTTAACATCTGCCCAACAATGGCAGCCAAACTAAGAACATCACTTTGGTTATAAAAATATTTTACTTTAAACTTACCAAACGTATCTATAAACCAAAGTAATGGCTTTAAAAAACTTACATGATACCTAGCAGCTTTGGGATAACTGAATTGAAGAGGATCAGTAGGCGGGTCAGACGAATCTTCATCGTACTTCTGGTTCGTGCAGTGAGTACGCTCAAACACCTCAGTAGCAGTGGACTCAACGTTACATGTGCCTACATTAGACAATTAGGTTAAGTTGTCAGTAAACATAGAGAACAAATTACATATTCAAAAAAAATTACATACTCACCATCTGTCTCGATGCTGTGCAGTACTGATCGATTTCCCTGTGTGCCTGGACGACACCCCCTCTAACTGTGTGTTCTGATTGGCCTTATTGTTCCTGGATTTCCTTTTCCAAGGCTCGTTATCACAAACATATTAAAAATAGAACACATATATAAGTCGGTACAAAACACACGGCAGTTCACAAAGATCATAATAGAGATACATATATGGTCAATCATTTGAATCCAAAACCTCTTTGTGATCCATATAAGGCGGTGTATTCTAATCCGTGAGAAGTCCTCATTGTCCCATTGTTGAGCACCGAGATAGGCTTGTGCCACGGCTCAGTCACGTGCAACACTCATCCAATCTGAGTACCTATTGTGCATGACTTTGGTCCATAAATCATGAACCATGTCATCCAACTCTGGTTCCCACTGGAACTTAGCCTACATACACAATATTTGTATCAACGCAAAAACAATAACCTTATATGTATAATTACATTAAAAGGGTACACCAACCGGAAAACACTTGAACATCAAGTTGCGGGCTTCCGGAGGGACTTCCTTCCATCTATGCCACATACCAACAAAGGAAGACCTAAATATAGTCGTCATCTCCTGGCTTATATGGACATCTTTAAACCTGCACAATTAAAAATATATATACAACACAAAAGATATTTATATCATTTTATTACGTAATACAAAGTCTTATACAACATTTACTTACCCGTTGCCTAACAAAAAAAAAAGATATGGTCTATGGCTCGGATGATTGGGTGTCAGCATCTCATGGTTAAGGCCTCTCCTCGACCCCAAACCAGTCAAAGCTGGGGCCTCCACCTCTTGGTTATCTATATCTTGGAGGTAGATCTCCGTGAACTTCACTATGTCATCGACACATGGGTTGCCATACCTGAAAAAACAAACATTAAATTCTATCCTGAAAAAAAATAATGACAAATTGAGATTATATGTACAATTGTTGAATAAGCATACAGAAGATAAGCTACTCATCAGAAGAATGATCAGATAACATTGGTTCATCTTCATCATTTGAAACATCATCTATGTTTTCAAATTCTGGTTCATCCTCGTTATCTTCATTTTCTGGCATATCATCACTATCATCGTCCGATTCGTCGCGTCCTTCATCTTCATTAGTATTATTGAGTATGTTTACCTCTCCTGTGGCAAGAAAAATATTATTGAGATCGTTTCCTAATGCAAATGTTGTATGAGTTACCCTTTCATTGATTTAAAAGAATTGCTCTCCATCCACATGATCATTGTCTTCAACATCGTTAATCATGTCGAACACTTCATATATGTCACGAGCCTTTGTCTTGACAAACGCCCACCAATCTTTCAAATCCTTTGTCATCTAAGTATATGAAATATAGTAGACTTGTTCTGCCTGTGATGCTAGAATGTACGGGTCGTTGGATCTAAGTCTAGGCTTATATTTGATATCTACCAAATTGTGTTTAGGGTTAACTCTAACCTCCGAGGCAATATCAAACCAATGTCACTTGAACATCATAAATACCTGTCGCACTACGCCATAGTAGTCCACCTTTATAACATCATCCAACATTCCATAGAAGTCAGACTCACACTCGTCATAGCATGCCCCCTGACACAACTACCACTATTCTAGGTAACTCGACCAGATCCATGGGTTACCGTATGGAACTTGTAACCATTTACAATGTATCCCTGATGTATGGTGGCATAACGACCTGGTTCGCGTGCTAGGGATTTCAATGTTCAATTGAGTCATTTAACGCGAACATGACCTATAAAAGAAGACAACTCTTAAGAAACACATAACGCACGTCATTGCATTATGTATATTAATACCAGTGGACAATATATATATATATACTCACGTGGTGCGAGACCGCTCAGCAAACTTCTACTACAGGATTCTATCAAGTTCAACATTATCGATTTGGTTCTATTTGTCGAATATTTTCATTAAAGGTCGACTGGAAAGGTTGAACTTCTACACAGTTGAAGAAGACATATCTATGGATAGTCTCCAGGTCATGTTCATTTAAGATTATCTGTTTCCCACCATTCGCAAATAATGGACGAGATGGAACCTTGAATATGCTTCATCGATCGTTAGTCTCCGAACAACTAGGGATATTCGGGGCAAAAATTTCTTTGACTCACGATTATGTCTTGTTTATATTGTTGGATCAAAATAGAGGGAGCAATAGGTATAAAGGTCATTTACAAGGTAGGAATCAACGATAGAGCCCTCAACCTTTGCTCTGTTTCGAACCGTTCTCTTCAACGACCCAAGCTTCCTAAATAAGCGATGAAATACGTGTTAGGGATATAAAGAGTTTTATATGAATATATTGTACTATATTTTAGGAAAAATAGGGACTTACCTCTCATAGATGTACATCCACTTATATTGGACCGGACCATTATTTATAGCTTCACATGTCAAATATATCACGAGGTGTTCCATTGAATCAAATAATTTGGGCAGAAAAACCTTTCCCAGCTTGCAAATTGTTTAAACAATACTTGTTTACAATGGAACCAAATCATATATGTGTAACACCCTTGAACATAGAAAAAATATTCACAACTCTGTTATTGCATCCCATATCGAAATTAATATCATCCCTCGTAAAACAATAGGGATCAATCGTCACATAAACACATGCCAATTATGACTCTTGAAGCTATAAAAGTAGAATCTTCTAGGTTCACACAACTCCCTATATTTGAAGCATATCCGTCTGAAACTTCAACTTCTTCAACCATGCACACACATGTTTTACTTGTTGTTTGCTCAAATTGTATGATGACTTCAGTTTCACTACTTTGTTGCTTGACATGGCAATGTGCAAATCATGTCGATCGCAATGAATCTCTACATCCCTCCTCGCCTTTACAATGTCTTTAGTTTTCGACGTATCCATGTCGATATTAAAGAGATTCTCAAAAATGTTCTTCTCAATATACATGACATTGAGGTTATGTCGGATCAACAACGTCTTCCAATATGGCAACACTCAAAAGATGCTTCTATTTTACCCAATTATGAGTGGTTGCGAACCCGCTAATTTTTCTATTTTTGAACTGTACGAGCAACCCTCATAAACAGTTGGAAGGTGACGGACGAACTTCCAGATCTCTTCACTGGTTACCTCAGGTGGTGAATTGGCCAACACCCTGTTACATGTCATAAATCCTTCTCGATCACGATGGAAGGGGTGTGTTCTAGGTAATCATATTTGATGACAATCAAACCAACATGATTTATGTTGGTCCCGAAAGGGATCGCAATAAACAGAAAGTAATTGTAGAAGGGGGGGGGGTTAAATACAATTACACATACTTTTTTTTAACTTTTTAATTGTTATTGATGTATATCAAGAATTAACACACAAAGATACAATAAAGATTTTTGCGGAAGAAAGGAAAGGATAACCTAACCTAACCTAAACAATCTTACAAAGAGAAGAACTTACAAGAACAACACAGAGAGTACTTGCAAGGAAATGATGAACACACTAAGTTTTTCTTCATACACAAGAGAGTAAGGGAGTAGAAAAGGAGAGTCGATTGCCTTGAGAATACACTTAGAAATCTTTCAAAAAGAAGTCAGTTATTTGCAAGGGAGATGCACACTGCCTTTTATACCTTCAACATTAAATGCATGGAGACACTTATCACCTGAGGAAAAGAAGGCATGGGTTGACTTGACCATTGTTGACATCTCATTTTTATCGTACACAACGTGCATACGACACTGTTCATGCAACGACAATCTTTTGCAGAGATATGGTCAGTGTATAGTAAGATCTTATTTTGATGGATTAGTAGCATCAAACAACTATTCAAAAATCTTCGGTGCCTGAAGATCTTTCTTCAAATCTTCAGTGCATAAGATCTTCCTCACAATTGGCTTGTAGCTTCAAAATATTTTCAATCTTCATATCAGCTACTCTGGAGTCTTGATGTGCAAATTAGATAGTTGATACTTAGTACTGCATTGGTGACCTTCTGTCTTCACATCGGCTAGTATTCAATTTTGCCAATGGCTTTAAGTATGTATCAAGATACCAATATACAAATCAACCAATATCTACTAAGTGTTGCTAGGGTAGAGGAATAGATCAGTGGGTCATCACCAAATCAATAGGTGATCATGTAACACCCCAAACACCACATTTGCATATAACACATATTTCATTACATAGAAATATAGTTTACATCATAAGGTCCCACTAGTACAAGGATTACTATATGTACAAAATCTACATATAAAAATTTCCAAAACAAATCCTGTACTATTACATATAATATAACATGTATCTTCAAAAGCAGATAACAGATTAGGAAAAGAATCACATTTTTCCTTTCCCTTTAATATCCCGGACCCCGCTATTCCTGCATTGCATAATTTAAAACAGAAAATTAGGGTTAGACCAGATGGGTCTAGTGAGTAAATCCATTCCTTGCAAATGCAGGGTGATGAACACCAAAATATGATAATGTAATTCCGCTTAGAACTATTCTGCTGTACAAATAAATGATGCAGTTCATAATATTATGCAAAATAGAGTACACCCAAGGACCTCAGTTCTATAAAATATATCTGATTAGAGATCCAACGTTCCCAATATGAAACAAATATTGTAACC
>NC_037544.1:29623130-29638370 GCF_001531365.2 Cynara cardunculus var. scolymus | reverse complement strand
TTTCACATACCAGCATGACTAAACGTATCAATTTATCATGCTATCACGTAATCATTTAATCAGATAATCACATATTAATTACCTTGGGTGATAACCAGGATCCGGTTACCACATTATCCACCCCTCAAAACAATTCCGTCCCGGAATTCCTTAAATAAAAAAGTCATGGGGTACTCTGATCTCATCTTTGATTCCAATTCCCATGTTGCTTCCGGTCCTTTATGAAATTTCCACTGAATTTTAACCAGACTTATTTCTTTGTTTCTCAACACCTTGATCTTTCGATCGATTACGGCTTCCAGTGTTTCCACAAAATTTAGCTTACTGTCTAATTGAATCTCTGGCAACGGTATAGCTAGACTCAGATCAACCAAACATTTTCGCAAATTCGACACATGAAAAGTGTTGTGAATCAGATTCAACTCTTCTAGCAGCTCTAACTGATATGCTACCGGCCCAATTCGCTTACATATTCTGAACGGCCCCACATACCTTGGACTGAGTTTTTCTTTCTTTCCAAATCTGATAACACCCTTCCATGGTGAAACTTTTAACATCACAAAATCACCTATACCAAACTCAATTGGCTTTCGACGATTATCTGCATAACTTTTCTGGTAATCTTGTGCTGTTTTGATTCTTTTGCGGATCTGTTCGATCTTTTCAGAAGTTTCTTGGACAATTTCAGGACCCGTCAGTTGTTTTTCACCCACTTCATTCCAACACAACGGCGTTCGGCATTTACGTCCATATAACACTTTATACGGTGCCACTTGGATGCTGGAATGGTAACTTTTGTTATATGCAAACTCTATCAATGGCAAATGATCTTCCCACAATCCCCCAAAGTCGATAATACAACTTCTCAACATATCTTCGAGAGTCTGGATAGTTCTTTCACTTTGCCCATCAGTTTGCGGATGATAAGCTGTACTTAGTCGAATTTCAGACCCCAAAGCTTTTTGTAACCCTTCCCAGAACTTCGAAGTAAACCGACTATCTCTATCAAAGATAATAGACAATGGAATACCGTGTCTGGTAACAATTTCTTTGATGTAAATATGTGCTAGCCTTTCTAAAGAGTACTTCTATCTTATTGGTAGAAAATGCGCAGATTTAAACAGACGATCAACAACTACCCAAATCGCGTCATACCCCTTTGGAGTTCGAGGTAACTTCATAACAAAATCCATGGTAATGTGATCCCATTTCCATACAGGTATCTCTAAGGATTGAAGACTTCCATATGGCTTCTGATGTTCAATCTTAACCTGTAAACATGTCAGACACTGTTCCACATATTAAGCTATATCTCTTTTCAACCCTGGCCACCAATAAAAAGGTTTCAAATCTCTATACATCTTATTGGTGCCTGGATGGATAGAGTATCGGGATTTATGACTTTCATTTAGTATCATACTTCGGATATCTCCAAAATATGGTACCCAAATTCACCCTTGAAAACACATAATTCCTTTATCATTTGGTTCCAAGGTTGAAATCATCTTACCCAATCTTTCTGATTTGATAAGATCTTCTTTCATAGCTTCCTTCTGACATCTCAGAATTTCTTTATGAATATCAGGGACTAAACTTATTCTCATTGCCACCGTTTTAATAGTCCCGCTGCTTTCTTTTCTACTTAAAGCGTCAGCTACCACTTTGGCTTTTCCTGGGTGGTAAAGGATTTCACAGTCATAATCATTAACAAGTTCAATCCACCGACGCTGTCGCATATTTAAATCTTTCTGGCTGAATAAATGCTGTAGACTGTTGTGATCTGTGTAAATCTGGCACTTTGTTACCAGAAGATAATGCCTCAAGATTTTTAGAGTGAATACTACCGCAGCTAACTCCATATCATGAGTCGGATACTGCTCCTCATGATCCTTCATTTGTCTTGATGCATAAGAAATCACTTTTCCTCTCTGCATCAGAACACATCCTAATCCTAACTTTGAAGCATCGTTGTATACCACAAAGTCTTCGGATCCATCTGGTAGAGTTAATACCGGCGCACTACAGAGGTGATTCTTTAATAGTTGGAAAGCTTCTTGTTGTTCTTTTTCCCACTGAAACTTGACATTCTTTCGAGTCAATTTGGTTAATGGCACGACTATTTAAGAAAAGTCCTGAATAAACTTATGGTAGTAACCAGCCAAACCCAAAAAGCTACGGACTTCAGACGGAGTCTTTGGAGCTTCCCATTTTTCAACTGCTTCTATTTTTACTGGATCTACTTGTACTCCGGCTTTTGAGATAACGTGACCCAAGAATTGAACTTCTCTTAACCAGAACTCACACTTGGACAATTTGGCATACAACTTTTCTTTCTTCAATAATTCGAGTATCAAACGAAGATGTTCTGCATGTTCTTCTTCGGTTTTAGAGTATATAAGAATATCATCGATAAGTACAGTAACGAATTTATCAAGATATTCCTTACATACCCTATTCATCAAATCCATAAAGGCTGCGGGTGCATCAGTTAAGCCGAATGGCATAACTAAGAATTCGTGATGCCCGTACCTTGTTCTGAATGTTGTTGTGGCAACATCTTCTTTCTTGACCTTGAGCTGATGATACCCTGATCTTAAATCAATCTTGGAGAAATAACTTGCTCCTACCAATTGGTCGAACAAGTCATCAAACCTTGGTAAAGGATACTTGTTTTTTATTGTCAACTTATTCAGTTCACGATAGTTTATACACATTCGCATAGACCCATCCTTCTTCTTAACAAATAAGACCGGAGCACCCCAAGGTGAAGTGATGGGCCTAATAAATCCCTTATCAGTTAAGTCTTTCAATTGTGCAACCAGTTCTTTCAATTCAGATGGAGCTAAACGGTACGACGCCTTTGCTACTGGTGCAGCCCCTGGTATTAAATCAATTCGGAACTCAATGACTCTATCTGGTGGTAATCCAGATAAGTCTTCTAGTTTATTCACTAACAATCAGAATTGATTCTTCTTTTCCCTTTTCTTTCTTCAGATCAATTACATATGCCAAACACCCTTGGCACTTCTTCCGAATACTTTTCTGGGCTTTCATTACTGACAAAATACTGGTATGGTGATTCTAACGATCACCATAAATAACAACTGTCCCTTGGTTTGGTAGAATAATTCTGATTATTTTTTGATCACAATTAATACTAGCCTGATACCTTGTCAACCAGTCCATACCTACCACTACATCAAATTCCTTCATCGGCATGGGAAATAATCGGATCGGAAGCTCACAACCCTCAATAACAATAATGCAGTTATTGAATACTTTAGTAACAGTTTCYTGACTATTAGCAGTATCAACTACTAATTCGTCATCAAGTAACACAGAATTCAAACATGCARTTTGAGCAAACAATGGTGATACAAACGAAAAGTTTGCACCAGAGTCAAATAACACCTTAACACGTATTGAATTCAGAAGGAATGTACCTGTTACTATATTTGGGGTTGCTTCTGCCTCGTTCTTTGTCATTTGGAACGATCTACCCCTGGTTCCACTCTGGCCTCCCCTCGGTGCACTAGGCCTTCCACGGTTACTAGGAGTATTTCCTTCCATTGTCAGACAAGGAGCTCTCAATTGTGGATAATTTGGTCGAATGTGGTCAGGTGCATTGCACTGAAAACATATTTTGGGTGTAGTGCAGTCCCTTGACAAATGTCCTGTCTCTCCACAACGATAACATCTCTTCGGTTCAGAGGGACAACTTCCCTGGTGTATCTGTTGACACTGCGGGCAGGTTTTAACAGAAGGTAACTGAGAAACACGATTATCTGATTTAATAAATTTGGGTCTTCGAAAACTAAATGAAGACCCTTCCCACTTTCTTTTCTCAACAAATTTCTCTTCACCCTGTCGATTCTTATTTCTTTTAGTAACTTTGGCAGCAATAACGGCTAAAGAGAAAGTTTCAAGGTTCATAGCAATCACGAACTCTCGAATAGAAGGTTTCAGACCCTAAATATATCTTTCTACTTTTCGGGATTCTGAAGATACATAATGCTCAGCAAATCGGGAAAACTTAATAAATTTCTTGGTATAATCCCGCACAGATCTGCTCCCTTGCTCTAGCTTAAGAAAATCTTCCTCCATTTGTCTTACTGCTGTCGTAGGACAGAATTGTGTTTTAAATTTACTCACAACTTCTTTCCAAGACATTGTTTGCAGTATATTTGGTTGTGCCGAGGACTCCACATCCCACCAATATAAGGCATTAGATTTAAGCATAGATAATGTGAATCTAACCTTATCTTCTTCAGAACACCTACTAGTGTTAAATACTGATTCAATCTATTTTATCCAGCACATTGATTTAACTGATCTCTCTCTCCTGAAAAGGTTGGAGGTTTACATGTCAGAAACATCTTTATATCTCCTCCCCGATTATTGCTGCCTGCTGAAGGAGCTGGAGGATTAATTSCAACTCGCTCAGTTTCTATTCTAGCTGGCAGTCCCATAATAGATATTAGAGTTTCCCTYAGTTTTCCCATTTCTTCTGCTAGATCATTTCTAGTTATAAACTCTGATTGTTGCCTTTGTTCCTGTTGAGCATTCCTAGAAATAGATTCCCTTTGATCAGGGCGAATTTCAGCCTGACTGCTCTCAGGAATCTGACTCCTCCCTTGATCCTTACCCCTGCCCTTTCCATGACCTCTACTCCTTGAAGCATAGGTTGATGGATTAGCGGGAGATTCCTCCCTTTCTTCAGATACAGGGGGCAGTTCTCTCTGACCTTCGTGATCGACTAGACATCTGCAGATATTTTAGTATTAAATATCACGTATTCACATTCCTAAATATAATATGGTGTCCGAGTATAGGTATGTACCAGTAAATTCATAATTACATTGGCCATTTGTATTCGAATTCACCTTACATATTGTTCTCTTTAACCAATTATATTTTATTCCCAGTGATACTAATAATGTCCGGGACTCTTAACATGCAAATGACAGTTTAAGTCTAGGTATCATGCTTTGAGTACCTAAATCTCTTAAACTAAGGCTCTGATACCACTTCTGTAACACCCCCAAACACCACATTTGCATATAACACATATTTCATTACATAGAAAYATAGWTTACAYCATAAGGTCCCACTAGTACAAGGATTACTATATGTACARAATCTACATATAAAAATTTGCAAAACAAATCCTGTACTATTACATGTAATGTAACATGTATCTTCAAAAGTAGACAACAGATTAGGAAAATAATCACATTTTCCCTTTCCCTTTAGTATCCCCAGACCCCGCTATTCCTACATTGCATAATTTAAAATAGAAAATGAGGGTTAGACCAGATGGGTCTAGTGAGTAAATCCATTCCTTGCAAATGCAGGGTGATCAACACCAAAATATGATATTGTAATTCCGCTTAGAAATATTCTGCAGTACAAATAAATGATGCAGTTCACAATATTATGCAAAATAGAGTACACCCAAGAGCCTCAGTTCTATAAAATATCTCTGATTAGAGATCCAACGTTCCCAATATRAAACAAATATTGTAACCAAAACTTCTTGAATCAATAGACCATTCCTTTATAAATATTAACAGAAAAGATTTAAGGCAATACTTGCCTAATATGACAAACTATTTTCCCCTTCTCAATAACATCCAAATTATTATTAAATAAAAATAATATCTTTAATTCATCAGGTCACAAAAAAATGATGACTCAAAGTTATTAAATCCAATTAGTAATAATAATAATAAGAGTTATAATATTATCCACATATGACAATGCCACCCTTATTCCAAGTACACCTCTCCTTGATATGTCACCCTTATTCCTCCATCAAAACAGGGCTACTTATTAGAACAGACAAAAGTCACCACGTCTGAAAGTACCCATTCCCAGTTCCAAACCAGAACAGACAAAAGTSAYCACGTCTGGGGGAACTATTACTTAAAACAAGTTTCATACCAAAACAGACTTACGTCACCACGTTTGGTAGAAACAATTTACAAAATCCACTTCCATACCAAAACAGACTTATGTCACYACGCTTGGTAGGAAGGTTTCCYAAAATATAGTTTCATACCAAAACAGACTTAYGTCACCAYGCTTGGTAGAAACATTTCCCAAAAATCCCGTTCCRAACYAAAACAGACTTAMGTCACCACGCTTGGTAGGAACATATCTTTTTATTTAAAAAGATATAAAATACCCATTTTATAATCCATAATTAAACCCAATAATAGACATTTTAAACTATATAAAAAGTCTAAAATATAAAACTCATGAAAAATTCCAAATAAGAAGTTATTCGGACAAGTTATCCGGATAAAAAGTCCGGACAACACTTGTCTCTTTTGTCCGATTTACTAATCCGGACAACTCATCGCCCAAGACTTATCCGATTTAACACTTGAAATTATTCCAACACTCTTGCCCGGATAGAAGTCCGGACAATACACCACCCAAAACTCTACCGATTTAAAAAATATCCGGACAAGCTTTGTCCGATTTAAACCTAATCCGGTCACCTTTTCTCCGGATAAAACCTTTAAACAAATACATGATTTCTTTCCAATAATAATCAACATTCAAATAAAATCAATAACAAATTTTATGTAAAAAGGTTTAGAAATCACTCACCTTAACAAGCTTTTTGAAACCAAACACTTGAAATCTAGCACTTGCAATCCGGTCAACTCTTTCTCTTTAAATCGCACAATCTTTTAAAATAACAAGAAGAGAAATATGGAGGCTTCAACCTCCTTTTATACTTTCTAAAACTGGAAGGTCGGCTAACAGCCCCCTTCCCATGCTAACCCATCACATGCTCATGCATCCATCCATATACCATGCATTCACAACATGCATGTGTGTGTAATCATATATATATATATATATATATATATATATCCAATTAATACACAATTTCACATACCAGCATGATTAAACGTATCAATTTATCATGCTATCACGTAATCATTTAATCAGATAATCACATATTAATTACCTTGGGTGATAACCAGGATCCGGTTATCACAGATCAACAATCTCCCCCAATTTGATGATGACGTAAACACTTAGAAAGAATTAAATACAACAAGATACACAAACTCTAAATTTTTTGAGAAAAAGAACTTATAAATTCAGCGACCCATGTACATATTCTTTTTGGGTTCTTTACTTTTCTTTATTTTTGATTTTTTTAACTTTTTAACTGTAAACGTATATACAAAACAAATAATGAATCAAAGAGAAACAAATAAAGAATGAACTTTTTTAAAGTAAATACAGAAATATAAATTGCATATATCCTAGACAATGAATTTAAATACTTACAGTGAAGAAGTTAGTTCAAGAAGAAGAAAGAAGACAACTTGTAGTGCATTTTGATCATTTGTATCTTTTTCAGGAGACGATACAAGTGATCTAAGACAAACTCTCTGTACATGCTTTTGCTCTTCTTAAGAAACTTGAGTCGTATGATCTCCCGGTGCAACTGCTACATCTACTAGTCATAGCATAAGAGGGACCCTGGGAGGGCCCGTAACACTCTTCTCCTAAAGAGATGTTGGCGTCAGTAGAGCTAGAAGAATCCATGTTGAACATATAGACATTATCCTTTCAGATACTAGTTAGTATCTTCTTGCCAGAAGAGTCAAGAATAGTTAGCTGGTTTTCTTCAAATTTTATAATGAAGTTGAGATCACATAGTTGACTGATGCTTAGCATATTGTGCTTCAATCCATCCACATAAGCTACTTGGTTGAAGGTACCTGAGACATTAGAGAGAAAACCATATCTTTTAGTAATACCTCTGGCATTATCTCCAAAGGTTACAGAAGGACCAGGTTCAGACACGTAGTTGATCAGTAGAGACTTGTTTCCAGTCATGTGTCTTGAACATCCAATGTCCAAGTACCATACCTGTTGCTATCCTAAGACTTTCAAACACATATAAATCAGTTTTAAGGTACCCATTTTACAATGGGTCCATTGGGGTTAGGATACTTTTCTTTTTTCTCTTTTCTTACTGGCTTAGAGATTCTTTCCTTGGGACAGTTGCTAGATGAAAAGTGTCACCACAATTATAATATTTACGATACATAAACACATGTTTAATCGATATTAAAGGTTTGTGCTTAACTGTGTTAACATGCTTCTTGGATCTTTTGATAGAGGAAGAAGCTTTTGAAGAAGGGACAGAGGATGAAGAGGGTTTTGGACCAAGAATCCCTTTTTCAGACTCAAGGTTTGGTTTCTGAGTAGAGGTAGAAACCTTGGGAGTCTTTTTCAAGGATAATGGTCAAGGAACGAACTCAGTAACAGAAGGTACTGAGGTACCAGACTAAGAAGCACCAGCTGACTGAAATGAGGTAGCCGAAGGCTTATGTTTCATTTTCAGTTTGGATTTTCGCTTCTTGTTCTTGATGGCCTTGTCAGTTGACTTGCCTTTTTCATGAACATTCAATTTTTGTACTTTGATAGGATGGTCCATAGACTTGCCTTTTTGAGCAGCAGTGAAACGATGATTCAGGGGTTGCTTCAGATGCTCAAATATTTTAGATTTAGATGAGCATGTATCAAGAGATTCCATAAGAGAAAGAGAGTTAAAGACACAATGAACAGGAACATTATCAGATTCAGAGTTTGGATTTTTAGCTTTGACAAAAATTCCGATTTTAAGAGGTTCTCAATTATCATTAGATCTAGGAGAAAGAGATCCAACAGAATCAGATAAATGAGATGAAGATGAGGAAGAGTGAATGTGATAAGAAATGCATATAGAGTCATTAGGAGCACACAGATCCATATTATCATAACCTAGGTCAGTCTTTATTTCACTTGGAAGTTGATCATGTAAGATTTTATCAAAGTTCTTGAATGATCTATCCCATTTATGAAGAACGGCTTTTTCTTTCTTAAGCTTTTGGTAGACGTTGGTTGTTTCTTTGTTAAGAACATTGTTAATTAACTTTTGTTCTTTTAGGTCATTTTTCAACTTATCAAAGTCTTTTAGTTGATTCATGCATTTTTGTAACTGACTAATTAGACTTTTAATTAGGAGGTCAACTTTCTTTTTAGCAGATCTAGCATTATAAAGATTAACAGATAAGGAATCAAAAGCTTGAACCTTTTCAAATTCAGAAAGAGAAGAGAAGTTGTTTACCTTCTTTGGTTTGACTAGATATTTGGCTTCCTTGGAGGTAGAGGGTACATCAACAGAATCTGTAGAGGTGGATCCCTTGTCAGTGTCTTCTATCTCTCGTATTTTGGCCATAAGACACAGATGTGCCATATCCTCATCACTGGAGGAAGAGGTTGGCTCATCAATCCAGTCATGAGTCTCTGCCATGAGACCCTTACGTTTTCTCTGAAATATCAGGTTCTTTGCCTTTTCTCTCTTGTACTTTGCTTTGTACTTGTCATGAGAGGATCGACTTGTGGGTTGAGAAGGATTATGCTTAGAGATCTTCTTGCTTTTGCACTCAGCAGCAAAATGACCTTTCTTGCCACAATTGAAACACTCCTCATTGGATAGATCAAGAGAGCTGACTTAGGTTGATCTAAGGTTCTTCGGTCGGTGACCTTACATCTGGGAGAGAACTTAAAAAAAACCCTTTTTGGTGTACCTTTTGAAGTTGGTAGCCATCATGGCTATTTTGTCAGCTAAGTCATTAACTGTGGGTCCATCACCCCCGTCATTAGCATCACTAGTATAGTTTTCAGCAATTTTTTCTTTTCTGGCAGTTTCTTCATCAGATTCAGTTTGATAAGTGATATGAGGTTCCCTCACTAACTTTCTCGTATAATTGCAGAGAAGAGCAACATGAGTACTTTTGGATCTTTTAAAAATGCCTTTTCAGAATCTTGGTTTACTCATAATTATGGAGAGTTCCATAAAGAGCAGTATGAGGCATATTCTCAAGATCTTTGCTTGTCTTGATACTAATACAGATGTTTTCCCAGAAATTTGGTAAACAGTCCATGAACTTGCACAAGACTTCTTTAGTTTCATAGACTCTGCCATGAAGTTTTAGATCGTTGAGGAGGTTGTTAAACCTACTGTAGTACTCAGTGAGAGATTCACTTTTTCCATGCACAAAGAGCTCATATTACCTAACGAGGCAAATCTTCTTGCTTTTCTTGACTTCAATGGTTCCTTCATACAGAACACAGAGAGTGTTCCACATGTTCTTAGTAGTAGAGAGGTTCACCAAAGAGTGATAAACATCATCGGGATGAGACAGGGTAATGATAGCCCTTACCTTGGTATCCAAGGAAAGTTTCCTTTTGTCATCTTCATTGTACTGTGAAGGATCTTTGATGATGAACCTTCCAGTAGAGTCAGATTTCTCATCATCATCATCAGAATCATTCGAAGAGTCACCTTCATCTTTGTTATTTCCATGACGAAGCCAAACTTTTGGAACAATAGGGCCATCCTTGAGGATGGAGAGATATTGACTATCAACTCCCTCAAGGAAGAGTGTCATGCGACTTTTTCACAGAGGAAATTTGTTCTTCTTGAACTTTGGAGGCTTGGCAATAGTGCCATTATCATGGAAGAAGAAGGAGCAGAGTTGGAAGAAGAAGAGGCCATTACAGATCTAGATTATGAGATTAAGCTAATTGCTCTGATACCACTTGTTGGTCCCGAAAGAGATGACAATAAACAAAACGTAATTATAGAAGGGGGGAGGTTGAATACAATTACACATATTTTTTTAACTTTTTAATTCTTATTGATGTATATCAAGAATTAACATACACAGATACAATAAATATTGTTGTAGAAGAGAGGAAAAGATAACCTAACCTAAACAATCTTACAAAGAGAAGAACTTACAAGAACAATACAGAGAGTACTTGCAAAGAAATGAAGAACACACTAAGTTTTTCTTCATACATGGGAGAGTAAGGAAGTAGAAGAGAAGAGTCGATTGCCTTGAAAATACACTTAGAAATCTTTCAAAAAGAAGTAAGTTATTTGCAAGGGAGATGCATACTGCCTTTTATAATACCTTCAGCATTAAATGCATGGGGACACTTGTCACCCGAGGATAAGAAGGCAGGGGTTGACTTGACCATTGTTGATATCTCATTTTCATCGTACACAACGTGCATATAACACTATTTATGCAGCGGAAAACTTTTGCTGATATATAGTACGTCTGTAAGAAGATATTCTTTGGATCGATTAGTAGCTTCAAATAGCTACTCACAAATCTTCGGTGCTTGAAGATCTTTCTTCAAATCTTCGGTGCCTGAAGATCTTTATTCAAATATTTAGTGCATGAAGATCTTCCTCACAATTGGCTTGTAACTTCAAAATATTTTCATTCTTCATATCAGCTACTCTGGAGTCTTGGTGTGTAAATTAGATAGTTGATCCACGGTGTTGCTTCAATGACTTTCTGTCTTCACATCAGCTAGTCTTTGATTTTGCCAATGGCTTACAAAGAAACCAATAACTACTAAATATTGCTAATGTAGAGGAACATATCAGTGGGTCATCACCATTTCAATAGGTGACACAACAATTTCCCTTCATCTTTTAACTTAAAGGAATCCACCTCCCCATGCAATATGGGCAGGCTAACTTGTCATGCGTGCTCCAACCCAACAACATTGCATAAGCCAGGAAGTTGCTGATGATCCATAGTAGTATAGCCCTCGTCTTGAATTTATTCTTACGATATGCATCATACGTGAGAACGCCCTTCGTATACAACATCTTTAGATCATCTATTAGTGGCCCGAGAAACACATCCAAATTTTGACTAGGGCTCTTCTACAAAGGATGACCAATGCAATCTCAACATACGAATCTATCAAAGCCATCCAATGAGGTAAATTGTAGATGACAATAAAGACGGGTCATAATGAATACAGATTTGAATTTAAATTATTTGGCTTTAAACCGTCGATGCATAATCCAAGACGAACATTCCAGATCTCAGAAGCAAAGTCAAGATTCCTCATGTCGAAATGCTTCCAAGCCGCACCATCGTTTGGATGTACCATTTCACCCAGTTTCTTCTGATGATCATAATGCCAAGTCATCTCTTTCATGGTCTTTGGAGATAAATACATTCTTTGGAGTCTTGGAACAATCGATACATGTTGATCCTCTCTCTCATTGGTTTGATGATAACCCCTTTTATCTATTACGAAGTAGTATGTTTTTGTCTTTCAGTTCCAGCGATCATCACTGAGTCTGTTTAGTGATCGCTGAGACATGTATTGTAAATCCATCAGTGACAATGATACTTCAAGAAGAAAAAACTCACACCAAAGAACCTTCAACGAAAGTCGAAGACTAAAACTGAACATTAGAGACTAGCGCGTTCGTGATCTGAAGTGGCATTCAGTGATTACAACCTGGTCAAGATATGTGTTAACACTGCCCAAGCCTCAATGAATGTTGAAGAGACCTTCAGAGTTATTCCAGCATTCAACGATCAAATGAAGCTTGTTGTGCAAGATTACTTTTGTCTTGTCCATCCACACACAACGGACAAACCCATACCCTTTCTAGAGTATAGTACGGTACAAAGCCGATTAGTTGACTCTACTACTCACCAACTCTATGAAAGGATGTCTGTTCATGAATAGGCTCTTGTACTATTCACTATAGCAAAGGACAAGCTTTTCTCTAAAAGCTTGACGCGTGTTCAAACCCTACTACATAGCATTAAATGTGCATTTAATGCAATGGGTATAAATAGATGTGTGCTATCTCCATGCAGAGATACCTATCCTGAATCCTTATGTGCATACGTGAAAGAACACACACACATCTAAGAACACTTAAACTTATCTTCAAAGAAAGTTAGAATTTCTTTTCAAGTATTCTAAAAAGTTCTTACCTAGAAAGAACTCATTTTCTACTTAGTCTTAAACAACAAATCTTTTTTCTTTGCTAAGATCATTTTTGTGTAACTTAGATTGTTTTAGATAGATTATCTTTACCTTATCTTATTTCGCATACAATCTTGTAAAATCTGTATTGATCCTCCTTTATCAATATATATATATATATATATATATTTTAAATTTGAAAAGTTTCTTGTATTTGTATTCATCCCCCCTTCTACAAACTGTTTCTATAAAACTCTTGTAGACCCTAACGGGACCAACAAGTGGTATCAGAGCAGTGCTTTATTTTCTTGTTCTTTAGTTGTTTTTCTGCATTATATTGTCTCTTTCTCTAGATAATTTTACTGCTTTCAAATGGCTTTACAAAACACAAACACACACTTTCATGATAATGGCTCTCTTGCCAAACCTCCCCTATTTATCCGAGACAACTTTAGTCTTTGGAAGAATCGGATGTCCATCTTTATGGAAGGTGTGGATCCTGAAATTCCACAYTATATAGAAAATGGACCATATGTTCCAAATGTTATTTCTCTAGCTGTTCTTGAAACAACTACGACTGCTGCGATTCCTGAACGGAAGATTCCTAAGCTCTCTCATCAATGGAGTGATGAAGACAAGAATAAGATAGCTATAGACACTCGTGCTAGG
Source organism: Cynara cardunculus var. scolymus (assembly GCF_001531365.2). Lineage (NCBI taxonomy): Eukaryota > Viridiplantae > Streptophyta > Magnoliopsida > Asterales > Asteraceae > Cynara > Cynara cardunculus. The sequence continues at coordinate 29,624,861 of NC_037544.1, read as the reverse complement.
TCTATAATAGCTATGTCTCTTCCTAGTGATGTTTATCATTCTGTGATGAAGCTTAGAAGCTCGAAATCCATGTGGGACACTCTTTGTGTTCAATATGAAGGAACCTCCCAGGTTCAAGAATTGAGGCATATTAACTTAGTAAGACAATACGAAAGCTTTCTATGTGGAAAGACTGAAACGTTGTCTGAAGTACACCAACGGTTTAATTGTTTTCTTATCGATTTATGGACTGTTGGTAGAGAATATGCCAACTCTAAAACTTTAATGAAGTTTCTGGGATGTTTACCTAAATCTTGGGATAATTATGCCATGTGTCTCAAAATGTCCAATGACATGTCATCTCTCTCTCTCTTAGCGCTTTATATGGGATACTGCTCAATCATGAGCTGTCTCGACTACTGAAAAGAAATATAATCAAGGATTCTAGAGAAATGAAAAGCTCTTCGTTAGCTTTGATCTCTGAAGATTCTTCAGCTGAACTCCCATCTTCTTCTTCTTTAGTTCTTCCTCCTGTTGTTATCACTAAGTTAGATTCTACTAACTCTAACGATCTACCAGAGTCTAATCTTGCAGACTTTGATGAATCACTAGCGCTCTTAACCAAATCTTTTAGAAGATTCGCCAGAAAAAGCAACTTCTGCAGATCTCCTTCGCTGACCATCAAGGAAAAGCCAAAGTCATATAATATTGACAAGGCTTCAGCGATCTGCTACAATTGTCACCGCAAAGGTCACTTTGCTGGTGAGTGCAGGTCTAAGAAGTTTGTGATTCCATCTTTTAAAACCCCATCTTCCTTCAGATCAAAAGATGAAAAATACCTGAAGCTTTAGGAGAAATACAAGAAGATGAAGAGTTCCCAGTGAAAGGCCAAAGGTCTTGTCACTGAAGAGCATGACTGGGCTGATTTGTCTGAATCATCATCTGATGAGGAAGGCACGACCTATCTTTGCTTGATGGCCAAGGATGTCAAAGAAGAAGCTTCTGAGTCGTCAACTTCTCATGATCCCTCATCATCTTCACCTGCTCAAGTATTTCTCCTAAATGAACTCTCTTCTTCTTCATCCTCTAGCCTATCAACGTTAGATATGTTGACCGTGGACCTTTACAATACCCTGAATGGCAAATCTAAAGCAAAAATGGTTAATATTGATCTTCAAGAACAGTTGAAGATTTGTCATTCTAAGATCAAAGAGCTGACTAAGATCGAGGAAGATCTTAAAGATGGGGTCATTGTGAACCAAACCATCACTATTGAGCACGAACAGGCTATCGCTGAGCGTGAGCAAGCAATTGCTGAACTCAGGACTGAAAAGGCTACCATTGAAGGATGGTGCAAAGCCCCTGTCAAAGCCTCTGATATCATGTACGCTCAGATCCCTGCTAAGATAAAGATTGGTCCAGGTTTTTCCTATGATCAGGAAGATAGTGTCACTAACAGGTCCATGCTGAAGTTTGGCTCCTTTGTCTCTTCTATTCCTAACACTCCTTCCTCTCAGTCTTCTATTGTTGAGAGTCATCTTGATGGAACTCCTTCGAGTTCAGGTTGCAAAGACAAAGGTAAATCCATTGTCACAACACCTCTTCCTAAGAAGGCTAACAAGTCACATAGATCCAAATCTATTCCTTCAGCTTGTATACCATCTTCTTCTTCTTCTTCTTCTTCTTCTTCTTCTTCTTCTTCTTCTTCTTCTTCTTCTTCTTCTTCTTCTTCTTCTTCTTCTTCTTCTTCTT
>NC_037544.1:29599618-29623025 GCF_001531365.2 Cynara cardunculus var. scolymus | reverse complement strand
TTCTTCTTCTTCTTCTTCTTCTTCTTCTTCTTCTTCTTCTTCTTCTTCTTCTTCTTCTTCTTCTTCTTCTTCTTCTTCAGGGACCAAGAAATCTAAATCTTCTCCGAAATCTAACTCTTAGCTCAAGGTGAATGCTTCACCTAAGGACTCCAAATCCTCAAAAGTTCCTCCTAGAACTAATGAGAAGGGAATCCTTGGAGCTTGTCCTTCTTCTAATCTGGTACTTCCTGGCTCTAAAGCTACCTTCAACTATAGGAAGTGTAAATACTATGGTGAAACTACACACATTCCCAGTAAGTGTCCTTCTGCCACCAAGGCTGGTCCCCCAACCAAGGGCAAGAAAGTAGCTAAGGCTGAGAAATAAACCAAAGCAAAATCTACCATTAAGGTTGTTAAAGCAACTAAGGTGAAGAAATCCACTGGAGCCTCCTCTTCAGGCTTAGTGAAAAAAACTACTGGTGCTAAGCCTTTAGTATCAGGTGTTGTAGTTCCTACCACTGAAGCCTCTTCATCAGGCTAAGTGAAGACACCCACTGATTCTATCTATCTACATCTCCAGGTTCAGTGAAGCCGTCTGTTGACGCTGGTTCTTCAGTTTCAGTAGATGATGCCTCTAACATTACTGGACCCAAATAAAATGAGTACCAAAAGTATTTTTAAACTGTTCCCTTGTGCAGGAAGTCAAAGGCATATGGTATCTCGATACTGGATGCTCAAGGCACATGACCGGAGACAAATCCCTACTTATCGACTACAAGGAGGAAAGAGGCCCTTTCGTGACCTTTGGAGGTAACAGAAAAGGATATACCAAAGGCTTTGGTATATTAACCAACGGTGCAACCACATTCAGGCGTGTTGCATACGTTAAAGGACTGAAGCACAACCTCCTTGGCATCAGTCAACTGTGTGATAAAGATTACAAAGTGAAGTTCTCCAAGAATTCATGTTATGTCTATGACAAGGATGATAAGGTTTCCCTAACCTGTTCTCGTCTAGAGAATGTCTACATCATCAACATGGATTCTTCTTTCACTAAGAATAGTTGTTTTCTCTCTAAATCTTCGTCAGATGTCAACTAGTTGTGACACAAATGACTTTCCCATCTTAACTTTAAGACACTCAACGAGTTGTCTAGAAATGATCTTGTCACTGGTCTTCCTCAACACTCCTTTGCAAAAGAATCTCTTTGCTCAATGTTTGAGAAAGGAAAACAAAAAAGAGCTAGCTTCAAGTCAAAGCAAATCTCTTCAGTGACATCGCCTCTTCAACTACTATACATGGATCTCTTTGGTCCAGTGAACGTGCAATCTATTGCTGGAAAGAGTATACACTCGTCACTGTTGATGAGTACTCCAGGTACACTTGGGTCTTCTTTCTCATATCCAAAAGTGAAGCACCTGAAGACATAATATCGTTCATCAAGAAGATAGAAGTACTTAACAATATTAAAGTACAATTTATCAAAAGTGACCATGATACTGAGTTAAAAAACAGTATTATGGATAACTTCTTTGAAGACAAGGGAATTTCTCACAACTTTTCTTCAGTGAGAACTCCTCAGCAGAATGGGGTCGCTGAAAGGGGAAATCGAACAATCATTGAGGCTGCTTGATCAATGCTCAGCGAGTCCCATCTCCCTACTCATTTCTAGGCTAAAGTTGTCAACATCGCTTGTTTCACTCAAAATCGGTTGCTGATCGTTAAGAGGTTCAAGAAGACAGCTTACGAACTTCTCCATGGCAGAAAGCCCTCTATCAGCTTTCCACATATCTTTGGTTGCACGTGTTATATTCTCAACAACGGTGATCAACTAGGAAAGTTCAATCCCAAAGCTGATGAAGGAATCTTTCTTGGATATTCTTCTATATCTAAATCCTTCAGAGTATTCAACAAATGCAGACAGACAATAGAAGAAAATATTCATGTCACCTTTGACAAATCTCAATCAGCTAATTCTAAACCCATCATAAATGATGATAAAGAATTAGAAAACTGAATGTTTTCTCATTTTGGACAACTTGAAGCTTCCTTTAGCGTTCCTCTCAACACTGAAGCCCCAGAAGCTGAAGATGATCCACTAATCATTCCAGTCGCAGCTGATCACCAAAACGTATCTTCTTCAGAGATCGTAGCAATGCCCCTTAGCTGTGTTCCTCCTTCTACTTCAAACACTGATCAATTAGTGAATGAAATGCCTTCAGCATCTTAACCTGTATCTTTTGCTGAATCTGAGGCTCCTTTAGCAATTGTTCCAATTGCTGAAGAATCTACAGCTGAAGCCTCATCCTCTGTTCTTGAACATCTATGCTTAGATGATAATCCTCTACTAGCTCAGTGATGGACTAAAGACCATCCTATTCATCAAATTCTTGGTAATCTAATTGCAAGTATTCAGATTCATCAAGGTCTAGGTAATATATGTCTCTTGGTCAACTTTTTTCTTTAGTTGAGCCCAAGAAGATCAATGATGCTATCTCAGAACCCAGCTGGGTCATTGCTATGCAAGAGAAGCTCATTGAGTTTGATAGGAACAAAGTCTGGTACCTTGTCCCACGTCTATCTGACAAGATAATGATAGCAGCAAATGGGTCTATCGCAACAAGTTAGATGAAGAAGGTGTGGTAACCTGTAACAAGGTTCGACTTGTTGCTCAGGGTTATAGGTAAGAAGAAGGGATCGATTATGATGAGACCTTCAGACCAGTGGCTAGACTCGAAGCAATTCGATGCTTTCTAGCCTTTGCTGCCCATAGAGACTTCAAAGTCTACCAAATGGATGTAAAGAGCGCTTTCCTACAGGGAAAACTTCAAGAGGAAGTTTATGTTGAACAACCTCCAAGATTTCTTAACCCTAAGTATCCAAATCATGTATATCGTTTGGATAAAGCTCTTTATAGGTTAAAACAGGCTCCCTGTGCATGATATGATACCCTCTCCTCATTTCTCGTCTCTGAGAAATTTTTCTGTGCAAAGATTGACCAGACCTTATTTCATAGGAAAGTTAAAGGTCATATCATTCTAGTCCAAATATATGTCGATGATATTATTTTTGGTTCCACTAATCCCTTTTTATGTTTTCGATTCGCTGATCACATGAAGAAAGAATACCAGATGAGTACGATGGGAGAACTAACATTCTTTTTAGGTCTCCAGATCAAGCAATCAGATAAAGGTATCTTTATCAGTCAGAGTTAAGTATGTCAGTGATATGCTGAAAACTCATACGACTCATCCACTCTCTCTCAACAATGATCCAAATGGAAAGCCTGTAAACGTAACTGTTTATTGAAGAATGATCGGCTCTCTGCTATATCTCACAGCTAGTCGACCAAATATCATGTATTCTACTTGCTTATGTGCACGATATCAATCCGAACCTAAGGAATCCCATCTGATCGCTGTAAAACGCATTTTCAGATACATAAAGGGAACTTCTAACTTGGGTCTCTGGTACCCTAAGGGTTCAGGTTTTAACCTAATAGGTTATTCAGATAGTGATTTTGCATGATGCAAGATCGATAGAAAAAGCACCACTGGAGGCTGTCAGCTTCTAGGTGGAAAGTTGGTGAGCTGGACAAGTAAGAAAGAAAACTCAATGTCCACATCAACCGCTGAAGCTAAATATGTAGCCTTTGGAAGTTGTTGTGCCCAAGTCGTTTGGATGAAAAACCAACTGAACGACTACGATCTTCAGTTCTCAAAGATCCCTATTTAATGTGATAGCACTAGTGCTATTGCAGTTGCAAACAACCCTGTACTTCACTCCAAGACCAAACATATAGATATCAGATATCATTTTATCAGAGATAATGTTATGAATGGTGATATTGAAGTTCACTTTGTTCCCACTGATTACCAACTCGCTGACCTTTTCACCAAGCCTCTTGATGAGACAAGATTTAACATCTTGATCAGCGAACTTGTAATGCTAAACGCTGAAGAAAATTTTCTTCAGCTATATGCATCAATCAGTAAGTGAAATGATTCAGTGCTCTCACTCTATCACTGAACTCTTGAGTAAATGTATCTATTCTCTCTAAGGTATGTGTACTCGTTCCTCTTCTTTAAAACTTAAAACTATCACTGAAGTTTTCCTTCTTCAGTGATAAAAATGTTTTAAAGTTTGTTTCAATGATTCTTTCTATCGTTGGACATTTTATATAAGTATATATCTTTTATACTTATCTTTTCCTTAAAATCAAAATGATCACTAAACCTTTCTACCTTCAGTGATTCAAAAGTTTTTAAAAGATAGTTTCAGTGATTCTCTTATCATTGACACTTTTATGGAAATATATTCTTCTAAGATATTTTCCTTTCTTAAAACAAAACCATCACTGAAGCTTTTCTTCTTCTTCAGTGATCAAATGTTTTAAAAGGTTTTTATTAAGTGATTCTCTTATCACTGAATGTGACTCTTTGAATTTCTTAAAACCTTTTCGTTTTAAAAGAAATAATTAATGAACCGTCTTTATGACGACATTCTCTGTTACCAATACGAGTCGCTTTGAGACACAAGCGACCTCCTACAACTTCCATCCAATCATGGATGAGAATGTGCCATATTTTTCATCATGGTATTTCCTCAACAGTCGTATTTTCCTCTCTCCTAATTCTTTTCTCTCTCCTCCTACCTATAAATATGAGATCTCTTCCCTCATATTTTCTTTTCGCTTACAAAAATCTTTGACGAACCTCTACCAAAAATAATTTGCGAGCAAGAACTCTCTAAGAATGCTCGAATCCTTCGACCTTTTTCTCTAACAACTCTAAGGTCGATACTTATTCTTTAACTTTGAACTATTCTTCTTCTTCTAAATGAAACTGTTGTTTGTTCTTTTAAGAACCTTGTTCTCTTAAAACATAAACAGTAAGATTAATAACACATTATTCTTCTTGGTTATAATCTAAAGTTTCAAAAACACTATTCTTCTTGAAAAACCCTAATATCTTATTTGTGGATTTTTTAAAAAGAAGTTTTATTATTCTAAAACTTAAAAAGATCACATTCAAATCTTGGACTACTAACATAAACTGTTATTTCCTATTTCTTCAACTATAACAGACAATGGCTGCCAATAACGTGAACTTCTCCGTTGAAGACGTGTCTTTCAAGGCTAACAACTACATTGCCTTGTTGGACATTCCTACCAACAAACCCATTTACAAGGACAATGTTGCCTTCCTTAAGATGTCCCCCATCGCCTACGCTCTCACCCATGAACCTGTCATGGTTAGGGAGGCCTTTCAGTAATTCTGGATAACTGCTGGAGTGGTGAAGGACATGGACAAAAACGGTCAACAGGTGCAGAAAATCACCTTCACCTTCAACCGGATGACCGTGAGCTTTGGCGTGACCACTCTCAGGCAAGCAAAACCCCCCTAAGTCTAACCCAACCACCACAACCCTCTTTTCCAAACGCCCCTCTCAACCAACTCTTGGTTCTCCTTCATGGACCAAGAAGGCCAAAAGGAGGACAACCACGTTTCTAGCTATGACCTCTCAAAAGGTCCCAACTATCGAAACAAACCTTACCCCCAAGGTAATTTCAATTAGTCTTCCCAGCTTTTCAATTATATCTGAAAATCACTATCGTTCCCGTGGCTCCTCTCCTAACCGCCTTAGTGACTCAAATCACTGAAGGTGAGAAAATCAGCATCGCCACTACTGAACACCCACTACTTTCAGTCTCAACCATATTCTCCTGTCCTCCATCCTTTGTCTTTACACGTGTCAATGAATCATTAGCGAATGTCCTCTGATGATGAGACACCCACCACTGGACCTGAGGTTGCTCCTCTCGAGACACCTCAACATACTAGCGCCTATCCTCTCGAAGGCACCATGGAGTGCACCAGCGTTAATCCTTCAGATAATGCTGACAAACCCTCAAGTACTCCATCTTCTTACCCTTTCATTTCTACTAACCCTGAGCTTCCTTATGCTCACTCTCAATCTTTTTCAGGTCCTTCTGAGGAACCAACCATGGATGATGCATATGATATGGCTGAGGATGTAAACTTGCTCCTTCCTGCTGTCAAGATGGTCTTCATCAAAATGGACGAAGTCCATAAAGACACGTCTCGAAGGGACGAAGTAGCTGCTGTCTCAGCTGTCAAGGTTGAAGTTCAAGAGGTCAAAAGCCAGCTCTCCAACATGCAAGTGGCATTTCAAGCCAATACTGAGGCCATCGTCGCTTTAACAAGCAAGTGGCATTTCAAGCCAATACTGAGGCCATCATCGCTTTAACAAACAAGGCCGATGAAGCAAACCCCATCTTGCTCAGCATACGAAATTGATGCAACAGATTTTGGTTGTTCTTCAACAGCCAGTTCCAGCGCCTGAACCCTCGTTCACCGCTGATGACTGCACCCAGTTAGACGAAGCATGTGAGGCAACGATTATCCTCCCCCACGCTATGACACGTCTTGAAGAAATGATGGCACTACAAATCCAGACCATTGACCACTTCTTTGGCTATTTCCAAAGAGAGGGAGACAAGATCTGAAGCTAGTCCCTCACATGTTAACGCCCCTGAGCCTGTTGTACCAGCAACTGATGACGCTGAAGCTGAAGCTCCTAGAGCTGAAACTGAGGTTGTTAATGAAAATCCAACTTCCTGTGAAGCTCTTGTAGCTGAGGATGTTGCCGCCTGAGCTGAAGCTGAAGCTCGCGACAATGACCTTGCTATCGCCTCTACAGCCAGTGCTAGTGATGAGGAAGACGACGATGATGAAAAAGACGGTGAGTCTCCCAACCTTCCTGACGCTGGTGATGATCTGGATGATGATGATGATGAAGACGACAATGACGACGACTTCATGATTCAGTACTAGAGACCTGCTAGTGCCATAAAAGGCGTCACCCTCAGGGATTTTGCATCCAGGGGCAGCAAAAAGATAAAAATACGACTCAAGAAAAGCACCAGAGCACCAAGTCAAAAGACAAGGTGTTGCTGAAGAAGGCAATCTTAAGGTATTGTTCAAATCTCTAGAACCTTTATCTAACGAGTCCTCTAGCCAAATCACCATAACTTCCATGTACCAACTCTCCATCCCCACAACTACCTGCGGTCGGATGGAGGAATGGGTCCCTGAAAACCCATCCATCAGCGCTCCCACCGACCAGCAGATGTCTCAGCTCAGGGAGTCACTCAACCAAACTAGAGTAAAAATTCCTCTTCGTACCTCTAGCTGTGGTGAGTTCGACTTCCTGACTGAAGCTGAAAGACTCGAGGCTCTCAAGGCCGAGGAAGAACTAGAACTTCAAAGAAAAGAGACCCAGGACAGCTTAAAGCTGGCCAAGTCCCTTTTTGCCAAAGTTCTTCCAAGGAAGAAATCCATAAAGAAGGTGAATGTTGTCCAGGCCCAAGCTATGCTTCTCTCTATTGCAGAAGCTGGATGCGAGAAAAATATGAAGGTGGCCGAGCGTGACAGACGTTGGAACAAAGAATGCCTACAAAAGAGAGTCAACCCTCATCCTATCTCAAACGTCACCTGTTGGACCCAAATACTCTAAATTTGCAGAAATATTGTTTGCTAGAATTAAGAATCTAGAAGAACAGTGTATTTCTATTGATTAAACTGGATATTCAAAGAAAACATAAAGCAGTAAAATAATGCTTTGAATAACTAAATGCTTTTATTAAAAAGATGAACAATTCAAGAACAAACGTAATCTCACAAGAATTTGCGTATAGTATAAGTCGGCTCTTTCAGGTAATTTGAACCTGAGGCGGAGGCCTCCTTTCATACGCCTAGGTCTAACTAACTACGCTATAAATTAAGCGTGGAACTCTGAGTTGACTAGTCTGCATCCTTATCTTTGACTTTCCTTGATTAGCGGAGTAGACTTGGTCAAGCCGCCTTTAAGCTGTTAGACCCTTGATTAGCTTATGTATGTTCATACGCGCTTTCTGTGAAAAAGGTAGCCAGATGCTCTGCATGTACTATGCAGAGGCTCTACATATGCAGAAGCTCTGCATGTACTATGAAGAGGCTCTGGGTCTTGGAGTTGTTGCTTTGAGTCGAGCGCTTATGCTTTTTGGCGCACAAGACTTGAACGTTAACAGAGATAGAGCGCGGGCTCTGTATAATGGAACCTTCACTCTGAGTAAGAGCTCTGGTCCTTGATCCTCTGTATGAGAGCTCTTAGCCAGACAGCTTCAATAGACTAAGTCCTATTTGACTAGAGCAAGATACTTCTTATTTACACTTTTACAAGTTTGGGCTCTAAAAATCTCCCCCTAAGTGTAAATAAGAATGATTCTTACTTGATTTACGTGACAAATCTAATTGAAGACAGAGGTTAAAAACAACCTCTGGTTACATTGACTATCTAATGAAGTACAATACGATTGAAATTGAAATTACATTGAATCAAAAATAAGAAGGTACTTACAAAAGATAAGAGGTCTTAAACATTTTGAAGTTTAATGAACTTCCTGAGAAGTTCATGAAACTCAAGCATATTTCGAATGGATCTTAGAATTATTTTGGCACGCTCTTTGGCTCCAGGGGAGTTGTCTCTGCTCCTGACCAGATTGTCTCTTATATAGCGCAGAGTAGAGTTGGAGTACTTGTAATTTTGGTTGTCACGAAAGAAGATCTTCTGATTATGCTCGTTTCGAAACACCACTCCCACTTCTGGTTCCACCAGAACCATCCAGGAGGGAATGTTGTGGATGCCGTGTAAATCTTCATTTGGGGCAGCCACTGTCATTTGATCCGCTCCTAGATCCAGAGCTAGTTGGAAGTCAAACTTGCTTCTGTAGTCAAGCAGATCTGTCATTGTTTGGCGAATGGCAGAGTTGGCAATAGCGAACTTCACTCCCTTATCCTTCTTGTGGTATGTGAAGTAGAACATATGAAGAAGATCCCACGGAATTAGATTAATGAGGTCACAATCTGTGAACCTACATATCCGTCCTTGAGTCCTCTCAACTGCGTACTCCTAGAACACTATCTGATTATGTGCAAAGGTATGCTTCTTTATGTCAAGAACTTGTTTTATTCCATCAGCAAAGTGGACTACAGTGATTGGTTGAGTATATCGATCGATGAATCTCTGCCTGATGTGCTCTTGAGCCATAGAATGGAGACTGATCTTCTGGACCGGTATCTCTTCCCTTTGGTTGTAAAGGAACTGGTAGATTTCCTCGCTATCTGCCTTTTCCTTGATGGGTTTGTCGAGGGGTGTGGGTTTGAACATGGCATCCATGCTTGCTTTGATCCTTTGGACACGATCAAAGGGATGCTTCCGTTTTTGCCCGCTCGTTGTGCCTTCTAAGTCTGCTCTATTTAGATTGATCGGTACTTGCTTCATCGCAGGAGTGACAATCCTGGTCCCTTGAGCAGGGACGCTAGCTCTGTAGGTTCTTGGATGTGGTGGAGGAGCAACAACGGTTACTTCTTCTAGAGGAATGACAACCGGAATGTGTAGTAGTGATGGATCAACCACATTCATGGCGACCGCCTATTCTTGTTGTTGAGCTGTTGTTTAGGGAGCAGCCATGTCCATATCGTACTCTGTTGAGGAGGACAGAGCCAGGTCTGAGTTGTCCGATCCATAGGTAGATAGAAGGTCGATCACTTCTGTAGACTTGTGTGGCACGGCTGCCTCTGATGCCATAGGCATTTTTCCTTTGTGTAATGCCTCTGTGTTGTCTGGCACTTACTGGCTTTGTTTGCTCTGCCTTGATTGACTTTGATGGCGTGGGGCAGAGGGGACAGCCATAGGTGTTGTACTTGGTGTGGCTGTAGGCAGGTTCTCCCCCTCTTGGCGATTTTGAGGAAGAGACTTGTCTGGGTCCTCATCATCGTCAAGTCACCTCCTCTTTGACGGTTCAGCACATGGAGATGGATCTCGCTGTCTCTTAGTTCTCTCATCCTCTGCTCGAGACATGGATTTAATCACCTCCTCGATGGTCTTGAGGAGTTCATCGACTACAATGGCAACCCTTCACACTTTTTCGTCTGAACGGTAGTTGAAGCGTGCGAGAGTGTCATTGATGTTCTTTGCTGCTGTTGTGGCCTTGCTATTGAAATCCGCAGTGAAGTCCGTCACCTTTTGTAGGATCCTGTCACCCAGAGCATTCATGGCGCTCTGTGTGACATAGTCCACAGGTACACTCAGAGGTATGAGGGCCTGGTTGTTGATCGACGTAGACGCCTCAACCCTCTGTAGAGATGCAACGACCTGCTGTAATGTTGTTGTATTGGTTGCCGTCAATTCCATTAGCATGGTGATACGAGAAGCATTTGTCATGGACTCAGCTCTTAGTACTGCCAAGGATGCTCGTATCTCATCCAGAGCAGGTGTAGAAGGTGACGGCTCTACACGGGCCATGATGAGTTTTAGCTCTTCCAAGGAGCATCGCATAGAGGTGAAAAGGGAATGGAACTTCTCCCTAGTGACATATACAGATGTTGTAACCTCTGGCTCAACATATGGGCCAGATTGAGTCTCCGTTCTAGGGACGCCTTCATTCACGACTTGATTGACGTTAGTCGGGGAAGGACTTCTAGAGGATCCTCGTGGTTCTCCTCGAGGAGAATTCATTACCTATGTTCTGTCAGGGAGAGAACCCAAGGCTGGTTCAGAGCCAGCCAGAGGGATCTCCATGAGTGGACTAGAAAACTGGTCAAGAGTCTCAAAGTCTGGTGCACCTATTCCTTGCTCTGAACAAGGTTGGGGGTCTACTTGTGCAGAAACAAATTCCTCTGTATAGGAAAGTGGCGTGATATGGGGAGACATATCACTTATGTTTTCAAAGGTTACACCCTTTTGAGAGGGTGTTCCCTGTGGCGAGGTTTCCCTTTGGCTAATATAACCAGAGGCAGATGCGACCTCTGGTTGGATAGGCTGGTTAGGGTTCAATGTGTGCGCCTCTGTTTCAATGATCTCCGTGTCTCAACCACCGGAGTCAGATAATGTGGTTGCACTTGGAGTGGAGTAGGTGAATCTGATGTGCTTATTTGGCCTAGGCTGCTCTGTCCCACCCTGAGGCAGAGCAACTGCTTCCCCTCCTCCCTCTTCTACCTCTTCTACTTCCTCGCTCTCCTCTTCGTCTCCCTCACTCTCTGTCTCACTCTCTTCTTCGTCATTTTCTTCCTCCTCTTCTCCACTTCCCTCGCTTGTGTAAGACCATGCATTATCGTCATAATGCTCTTGGTCATCCCCTTGGTTTGGACTAGAGGATTGAGCCAAGGTTTGACGAGCCTCTTCTTCTGCTCTGAGTCTGGCCTCTTCTCTTAGGCGAGCTATTTCTGCTTGACGAGCCTTTTCTGCCCTCTCCTCCTCTGCTCGTTCTGCCTCAGCCTTCTTCTTCTTCTCCCTCTCAGATTTCTTTTTCCTTGCCTCCTCTTGTTTTCTTTCTTTTTCTCGTTCTTGTAGTGTTCTCACCCTTTCTTCATTTACTCTCATTTTTTCTTCTCATGCTCTTACCGTTTCTCCCTCGACCTGAGGCATTGATGCGTCCTCAGTTTTCTCTTCTTCCTCGGCTGCTCCTATGTGTACCGGGGTTCGAGACACTGGTTCTAGTGTCTCGCGTGTACGTCTGTACACTCTCCTAATCTCCTTAGACTTCATGTAGCTCATGAGCCTCTTTGGGATAGGCCTTTCTGCTTCATAACCCTCCTTGTGCATTGTTGGTCTGTATTGAGTGAGTACGTTGTCCTTATGAGGAGGTAGACGACCCACATCAATATTGTTGTCATCAAAAGCTGGTCGTAGGAGAAGACCCAAGAATCGAGGAAACAACAAGGATGTCAACTGTCTTCCTTTGGCCACTTCTTGACACTTTTTGGCCACGGCGGCCTTGAACTCGGTGTAGAGTATCAAGGAGTAGTCGAGGGACAAGTCGAAGAAAATGTCGTAGACGATTTGAAGTACCCTCGTGGAGCACATATTGAGGCTCCCTATCTTCCTTGTCAGCGAGCGATTGACCAATGTGAAAAGTGTATTCCACATCGGTGGTAAGTGTTGACGGCGATACTGTGACGGGTATTGAATGGCCTTGTTGTATCCCAAGAACTTCAGAAAAGTTACAATTTTGTCCCCGGAAGGGAGAGGGGTGTATTCAGACAGCCCCTGATCAGTTTTTGTTGGGATTTCCAGAATTCGTGAAAATAAGGATCTTGAAATTCGAACTGTGACGAATTCTTGTGCGGCAGAGATGAAGAAATCTCCTATGATCCCTCTTTGAGATTCGGTAACAATGCAGAATTGCCAGTATTATTGTATATATCTCTCAGGAACCAAGTCATCGGTGTTGGTCAAGGCTGGGTTCAAGAAGTGGTTTTGGAGAATGTTGATGATGGGATGGTATTTGGTGTCGAAGTTGTCAAGTTGAAGGTTTAGGGCATGGTTATTTGGTTTGATAGGGAGGGGAACTAGGTTTTGACTGGTATCTTCCATGGTTTTGTGGGTTGTGGTATGAGTTTGGGAGTTTCCAGATTCTGAGGAAGACATTGTTGCAGGTTTTGGGTTTGGAAGGGGATAACAAATTTTTAGAGTTTCAATAAATACTTCTTGAATCAAGAAATGGGATGAGGGAACGGATTTGTGGTACTTACTTGTTGAACAGGATGATTGGTTGAAGATTGAAACGATCTTTAAGCACAGGTTTGAGAGCTTTGAGTTCTTGCAATGGCGGTTGAAAGGTTGAAGATGACGGGAGTTATTGAGAAATTTTGTAAGCGTAAATGATTAATTTGGGGGTAAAGAAATTGTTTAAATAGAAAAAAAATAAAACACTTGAGTGTTTTAGCACCCCAAACGTCAGGTAAAACTGAACCGGTTTTCTCAAAGCCTGTGGGGGCCTGCCACGTGGATTGCCAGCTGCAAGTGGCACCTCCCACGTTTGAAAATATAAGCTCACAGGCGGTGATGCTTATCGTGGGTAACAGCTTTTATTAAACAATTAAAATAGACTTTATGCCATCTTATTTAAATAATATACTTTAATTTTCAAAAACAACAAGAAAAATTTCTAAGTGTAAATGTTCTGGTTCAAGAAAAGTAGAGGTTTCGATTAGAACCAGAGAACTATATGCAGAAGAAGACATACCTTAGGATCTCAAACAGAGATTCATGATTAGACTATACATGTCCTCTAGAGAAAACTTTGCTATGGTTAGAGGCAGAGGCTCTGTATAGTACATACAGATGCTCTGTTCTATAGTCATGAGTTTTAACGCAGAGGCTCTGTATAGTACATATAGAGGCTCTATTCTGAGATGATGTTGTGCTCCCCCTTGAGTTGAGCTTTTCTTATCTGCTCCCCCTTGAACTATGCTTGGATCATTTGTGATAAGTAGAGTACATGCATAATGATCGATGTATAGAGGCTCTGTATGTACTATATAGAGGCTCTGTATCACAAAAGAACTAGGAGACGAGTAAGAGGCTCTACATGAACTATGTAGAGGCTCTGTCTCATGGATCAATACAAATAAAAAYAGAGGTAYGTATCAWGGAATGCAGAGGCTCTGTATAGTGCATACAGAGGCTCTTGTTTAGCTTGAGAGATTTAGCATACCCAACTTGCTAACTAGAAAATTGAATCTCTTTTCATCAAGAGGTTTTGTAAAGATGTCAGCAAGTTGTAAATCTGTGTTTACAAAGAACATTTCAATCGTACCTTTCTCTACATGGTCCTTGATGAAATGGTATTGAACATCGATGTGCTTTGTTTTCGAGTGTTGCACAAGGTTGGCTGTGATTACGATAGCACTTTCTGAGTCACACAATATTGGAATCTTCTCAAACTCTACGCCATAGTCTTTCAGTTGAGTCTTCATCCATATCACTTAGGAACAGCAGCTGGCTGCAGCTACATACTCTACTTCAGCGGTGGAAGTAGAGACGCAATTCTGCTTTTTCAAAGTCCAGCTTATGAGCTTGTCCCCAAGTTATTGGCAGCTTCCTGATGTACTCTTTCGATCGAGTTTACAGCTTGCATGATCAGAATTTGTGTATGCAATAAGATCGAAACCAGAATGCTTTGGATACCAAAGACCCAAAAATTGAGTCCCTTTAAGGTATCTAAAGATTCTTTTTATAGCCGAAAGGTGAGATTCCTTTAGATTTGCTTGAAAATGGGCACAGAGACATGTGGCAAACATGATGTCCAGTCTACTAGCCGTGAGGTACAGTAGTGATCCGATCATTCCACGATACGTCTTAACATCCACCGATTTTCCAGATGGATAGGTGTCAAGCTTAGTACCCGTAGCGATTGGTGTTCTCATGGTGGAAGAGTTGTGGAGTTGGTACTTCTTTAATATGTCGGAGACATACTTAGCTTGGCTAATGAACATACCATCCTCCCTCTCTTTTACTTGCAAGCCGAGGAAGAAAGTCAATTCTCCCATCATGCTCATTTCAAACTCGCTCTTCATTAACACAGAGAACTTATCACAATGCCTCTGGTTCATTGAACCAAAGATGATGTCGTCCACATATATCTGTACTAAGAGCATCTCACCTTTATACCTCTTAATAAACAAAGTTGTATCGATTTTACCTTTTTCAAAGCCATTAGATAAGAGGAAAGACGAGAGACGTTCATATCAGGGTCGAGGTGCTTGCTTAAGTCCATACAGAGCTTTGTCTAAGAAATAGACATACTTTGGATGTGTGGAGCTTTCAAACCCCGGAGGTTGTTGAACGTAGACTTCCTCCTTCATCTTACTATTCAAGAAGGATGACTTTACATCCATTTGATAGACTAGGAATCCTTTATGTGCAGAGAAGGCTAAGCGTATAGCTTCTAGCCTTGCTACTGGCACAAAGGTCTCGTCATAGTCTATGCCTTCTTCCTGGCAATAGCCTTTTGATACAAGCCTAGATTTATTTCTAACCATAATATCATCCTCATCCTTCTTGTTCCTGAAAACCCATTTACAACCAATTGCAATTTTCTCCTTTGGTAAAGGAACAAGAGTCCATACCTTATTTCTCTAGAATTGTTGGAGTTCTTCTTGCATGGCATCGACCCAACTAGGATCTTGTAGGGCTTCATGAACTTTTTTAGGCTCTACCATGCTAAGGAAGTTTACGAATAAACACTCATTAGCTGTGGCAGCCCGTGTCTTTTTGCCACTTGAAGGTTCACCAATGATCTGGTGAAGAGGATGATTCTTTGTCCATTTTGTTCTTGGGACAGATAGAGAAGTGGGGGACGTTTGATCATGTTCTATGGGTATGTTTGGCAGTAAGCTCGTTGATGGTGAGGATGGCTCTACTTGCTCCCCCTTGGATGATGGTACAGAGGAACCAGGTGTAGAGCCAGAGGTATGATGCTCTGGTTCTATGTGACTGGGCTCTGATGCTGAGCTTGTTTGCTCTGGTTGTGGATTGATATGATCTACAGAGGAAGCAGAGGTGTGTGAAGGACCAGAGTCATATGTGCTTGTCGTTTGTGATCCTTCACTTACACTCGCAGATGCATCTCTTGGTACATGTACAGAGATGTCTTCGTCACCATAGAAGTCTTCAAATAGGAGCCTGAGTTCCAATTCCATTGACTTCATTTGAGAATTGGAAGTCCGTTGGTTAAGATCGAGTCCAGAGCTGAGGTACTTTGAAGTCAATTGTTCTTTATCATCGAACGAGACGTTGATGCTTTCCATGACCGTCTTGGTTCGTTGATTGAAGACTCTGTATGCCTTGGCTTTTGTTGAATAGCCAAGGAACTTGCCTTCATCTGCCTTTGTATCGAACTTGCCATGTTGATCTCTATCATTTAATATGAAGCATCTGCAACCAAAGACAAGTAAAAATTTGACGTTAGGCTTTCTTTGGTTTATTAGTTCGTAAGGTGTCTTCATGTGCCTCTTAACCACCATTGCTCTATTTTGAATAAAGCAGGCAGTAGAGATTGCTTCTGCCCAAAAATGGGTTGGAAGACCAGAGCTGGCTAGCATGGTCTATGCATCTTCGGCCAAAGTTTTATTCTTTCTTTCTACGACACCATTTTGTTGTGGTGTCCTTGCTGAAGAGAAGTTTTGAGTTATTCCCTCTGTGTCCAAGTACGCATCGATCTTGGCGTTCTTGAACTCTGTTCCATTATCACTTCTCAGCTTCTAAATTCTGCTTTGTAGAAGTACTTGAATCTTGGTCATTAATTTGATTAGCAGCTCTAGTACATCTGATTTCTGCCTTACAAACTCAATCCAAGTATATCGTGAGTATTCATCAATTAAAACTAAGATATACTTCTTACCAGACAAGCTTTGCATAGAGATTGGACCACTAAGATCCACATGAAGCATGTACAGAGGTCTGATACAGGACACATATGTCTTGGTTTTATGGGATGCTCTTTTGATCTTTCCCATTTCACACGTAGAGCAGAGATGGTCCTTTTTCGAACTTTATGGCAGGAAGTCCGTCAACCAAATTATGCTTCACAAGCTTCTCTATATTTTGGAAATTGAGATGAGACAGCTTGTGGTGCCAGAGCCAAGCTTTTTCACACTTGCGAGACATAAGACAAAGTGTCTTTGAGTTGTCTCTTGGTGAGAAGTTCATGAGATACAGATTGCCTTTTCTCTTAGCTCTTAGCAACTCCTGACCTAATTCTGAAATAATGAAGCAAGCTTTCTTTTGGAACTTGACATTGTAGCCAAAATCACACAGTTGACTTATGCTCAAAAGATTATGTTTAAGCCCAGAGACATAAGCAACCTTGGAGATAGAAACCTTACCTTGTTGTAGATCCCCGTATCCCTTTATTTCTCCTTGTTTATTATCTCCAAAGGTTACTTTTCCTCCAATCTTCTCTCTGTATGAGGATAGCAACCTCTTATTGCCGGTCATGTGTCTTGAGCATCCGGAGTCAAGATACCAAATGTCCACATGCGGCTTCTGCAAAACAAATTATAGGGATTTAGGTACCCATTTCATAATAGGTCCTCGATGATTAGGGATAGAGGGTTGCTTATTAAGCTTGGGAAGAGGCTTCGTCTCTTGACCTGAATTAACAGACTTGGCTTTAGGAGCCTTCTTTCTCTTTTGGGCCCTTTTAGATTTAGGCTTTAATGACCCAGAGAGTAGACAGTTAGGGTCAGAGAAGTGCTGTTTTAATTTCAGCAACAGAGAAACACATTCACAATTATGAAAACATTTTGAATGACAAAATAATTTATTAGCTATAAAGAATAAATTATTACAATAATTCCTAGCATTGGTTGTTCTAGCAAACTTCCTATCTAAATCTTATTGTTTTAACACAAAATGAGTCTTCTCTGATTTCTTCGTTCCTACTCCTTTGGCCTTCAGAGGCCTCTCTGAAACAGAGGAACTAATGTTAGAGCAAGCAGCAGATTTTCTCTTCTGTTCCGGAGTGAATTTAATTGGCTTAGATTTGGAATTTGAGCCCTTTGAAGCAGAGGAAACTGACTTTTCACTCTTTACCCTGTACTCAAACTTGGGAGCGGATTTAGCATTTGTCGACATGCTTACACGACCAGAACCTAGGAAAATCTTTTTCTCAATAGGGGGTTTTGCAACCTCTGGTTCTTTGGCAAAGGCCTCTGTCTTAACTTGCTCTTCAAACGAGTTCACCTCTGACTCAGAGTCAGAGTCAAGAAAATCCTTGTGTGAATGTCGAGATGCAGAGGTATCATTAAGAATTTGAGGTTTTTGTAAGCATGAGCTACAGGCTTTGTCTGTCTTTTGTTTTAATGGACTTTCAAGAGTATCCGAGGAGTTACACTCAGAAGAATCTGCATGACCTTTAGGAGGATAGTTCAAGGCCTCAAGCAAGTCTTGCTCGAAGACCTGTCTTATCGTTTCTGTAAAGCTATCCATCAGTTTCGAATCCAGAGTATTAAGAAAATTACCTGTGGATGAACTCTTGATTTCATCTGGTTCAGGTTTGACAACCTCACTTTCAGTCTTAATATGTTCAAGATTTGTAGAGCCAAAACAAAAAATCTTATTTGTCTTTTGTATGCATTTTAAATCAACTTGAGGAACACATTTGGAAGAGTAACAGATGTTTTTGAATTTCAACTTAGGGGTTCTGGCTCTGCTTTCAAACTTACATCTTTTAAATGGTGAGGCTGTATGCAATATAGGAAAATCTGGTTTCAGTTTTTCGCCCAACCTAAACACGGATTAAAGAGTGTTTTTCCTCTTCCAGATGACGTCTAGGTCTATATAACCTATCCCTGCTTTATCCTGTTGAGAATTAACTTTTTCATACACCTGCTGAGCATCTTGATATTTCTTAATAAAGAGGTCTTTTCTTTGTAAGCTCTGGTGTAGGAACTCCCTTTTCCTTTTGAAAATAGTCTTTTAGGGCTTCAGAGTTTAGTCTGTCTCTCTCTTTTTCCATGTGCTCTGTATCCCTTTTCTTTATAGCCGCTTTTAATTCTAAGCACTCTGTTTTAAGGCTTGTTTCAGTGGATCGTTTTGTTTGTAAAAGATTTTGATTCTCCACTAATAACTCTTGTTTTTCTACAGTTAGTAGCTCTGTCTCTCGTTCAAAGAATAATTTTTCCTTCTCCAAGGATTTTTGTTTAGATTTTTTGAGAGAGAGCTTTTGCTATAGATTAACGAAATCGTTTGTCAAAGCAGAGATGCTCTCTTCCAGGTCAGAGTGAGAGTAACCAGAGATGGAACATACCTGGGAGTCGGAGTCAGATCCAGACTCATTCTCAACAGCCATTCCACAGAAGTTGGCTTGACCTTCTTCATCAGATGAGGAGTCAGAGACCCAATTCTCCTGTTCTGCCATGAGACTCCTTTGTGATCGATTATACTTGTACTTATTTTTGTAGTACAGTTCTTCTTTCACAAGAGGGCCTCTACACTCTTTGGAGTAGTGCCCCAACTTTCCACATCTGAAGCATCAAACGCCTTGCTTCTTCTGTTCCGACTGCTCTTCCTTCTTCTTGTTGGGAAAAGAAGAAGGGTTCCTTCCATCAAAAGATTTCCCTCTGCTTCGGTCGTTTTTTCTTCCTCTTTTGTCGAAGACTTTCTTTCCAAATTTCCTTTGGAATTCCTTAGTGATCAGGGCCAAGGATTTTGCGAAGGCGTTAATGTCGTCGTCTTCAGAACTAGATTCTCTGTCTGTATCATCATCACTCTCCAAGACGAGAGCCTTCTTTTCTTTCCCCCTTTCTTCTCTGGGTCTACGTTCTCTGTGTGGCTGGCATGTTCCTGTCTCTTTTGAATCAGAGACAAGAGCCAGAGGTCCACCTAGAGCGACCTTTGCCTTCTGCACCTCTTGTTCTTGTGCTTGCAGCGTCCCATATACATCATGCAGAGTCCATTCCTCCAGATTCTGATTTTCCTGGAGGGAGATCGTCAGATTACCCCATTCAACGTTCAATCTCTTCAAGAAGAGCATGTTGTTCTCCTCTTGAGTTTTGATCATGTCACACTTGCGGCATTTGTTGGTCAGAGTGTTGAATCGATGATAAGCCTGTTCTAAAGACTCATCAGGGATATTTAGGCACTGGGCATGATGATTCTTATTCATCTTGATGCCCCCTTCCAACTAGTTGGCCAGTTGATCCCACAAATCCTTCGCCGAGTCGCATGCATCCAGTGACTAAAAGATTTCGTTTGGAAGCGCCATGATCAAAAGTCGTTTGGCCTTTTGATCCACCTCCACTCTTCGCTTATCTTGATCGTTCCAGTCACGACAAAGTTTGGGAACTCGTCTGGCAGGTACCTCAACTGTATCACCAGTAGTAGGAATCCTGGGGATGACGGTAGTAGGGACATATGGGCCATTTAAGATTGACTCATACAATTCTAGGTCAAGACCCTCATAGAAGTTGATCATTCGTATCTTCCATTGGGGATATTCTTCCCTAATGAGAGTCGGAGGTTTTGTCAAGGAGCCGGCACTATACATGGAGTTCCATGATTGAGAAGACGACATTTTGAGTTGAAATTTCTTAGAAAAAAAGTTTGACAAGAAGGAAGATCGACTGACAAATGATTTCCAGATTACTTAAAAGCAAACGTTTTTAAGATTTAAAAGTATGAGTGATAAATCTTTAAAAAGGAATAATCAAAACAAAATTAAGAGTTTAATCCTGTCGGATATCGATCGAATAATCAATTGATGTGATTAGCAGGCTCTGATACCAATTGTTGGACCCAGATACTCTAAATTTGCAGAAATATTGTTTGCTAGAATTAAGAATCTAGAAGAACAGTGTATTTCTATTGATTAAACTGGATATTCAAAGAAAACATAAAGCAGTAAAATAATGCTTTGAATAACCGAATGCTTTTATTAAAAAGATGAACAATTGAAGAACAACATAATCTCACAAGAATTTGCGTATAGTATAAGTTGGCTCCTTCAGGTAATTTGAACCTGAGGCGGAGGCCTCCTTTTATACGCCTAGGTCTAACTAACTATGCTATAAATTAGTCATGGAACTCTGAGCTGACTAGTCTGCATCCTTATCTTTGACTTTCCTTGATTAGCGGAGCAGACTTGGTCAAGTCGCCTTTAAGTTGTTAGACGCTTGCGAGAATGCCTGGGCTAACGCGCGCTTTGCATGAAGAAGGTAGCCAGATGCTCTGCATGTACTATGTAGAGGCTCTGGGTCTTGGAGTTGTTGCTTTGAGTCAAGCGCTTATGCTTTTTGGCGCACAAGACTTGAAAATTAACGGAGATAGAGTGCGGGCTCTGTATAACGGAACCTTCACTCTGAGTAAGAGCTATGGTCCTTGATCCTCTGCATGAGAGCTCTTAGCCAGACAGCTTCAATAGACTAAGTCCTATTTGACTAGAGCAATATACTTCTTATTTACACTTTTACAAGTTTGGGGTCTAACATCACCATCAGCGGATGGATGAAAAACGGTTTGTTGCTGATCTTAATGCTCATCACCAGGGATAACCTTGAGGCGATCACCAAGTATCCTTCCTACCTCGACGAGTACAGCTACAGTGAATGGATGGAGATCCGCCAAGCCATTCAACGCTCAAAATCTCGACAAAAGCCGATTATCGAAGACATCATCAGCGAACTCATCAAGAAAATGTCCAGGTATGTTGTAGTCCTTGAAAAGCCAACTCTGGAGAAAGGCGGAAGAAGAAAAACACCTTCAAGTCCTAATAACAGACCATCCCTGAGGAATGAACATGAAACAAAGTTCTCCTTAAATGAAGTCCTGAAGGCTTCGAAGAAGCCATATATTTCTATGTTGAACCTATCATTGCCAGTGAAGGGTCGTTACATACCCAACACTGTGCATATGAAGCCTGAGTTAGGATTTATCTTCCTTGACTATGAAAGCGAAGTCAGCTTTCAAAGAATATATGAGTTGCATCTATGCCTGATGGAACATCTCGCGTACATTAGATTCTGGCTAGATGATGACATATATGGTGAAGTGATGGACCCTAAGATCAGAAAAGAATTTCTACGTTGAAAGGAGCTTGGAGAAGATGTACCTGGCTACATTAATCTGAACAACTTAGATTAGTTATTTCTTTTGTAATTTGTCCATTCACTGTAAATCTTTAGTATTCTATGTCAACTTTCAGTGTTCAACTTATATATTGTAAGTCTAAGACATATATTGAACATCTTGTAATACTTCCTTTGAATTAATATTAGTGTTTCATTTACATCACTGAAAAAGATCCTTGAAAGAGTAATAGGGACACATATCTATGAGTTCCAGTGTTTCCCTTACATTCACTGATAAGTCAGTGAACAAGCTTTCAGTTTCAGTTTCCCTTCTTTTAACTTTTGCTTAAATTTGTAACTTAAGAAAATTTACTAAGTAAAAACGTACTCACTGAAAAAATCCCAAAACAGTTAAAAGGGACATATACTTTATATGTAACTTTTCCTTACTGCTATTTGATAAGGAAACTTTCTTTATGTTGATTTGGTATCATAAAATAGGGAGAGATTGTTGATCCTCTCTCTCATTAATTTGATGATAATCCATTTATCTAATACGAAGTATTATGTTTTTTGTCTTTCAGTTCCAGCGATCATCACTGAGTATGTTCAGTGATTGCTGAGACATGTAGTGTAAATCCATCAGCGACAATGATACTTCAAGAAGACAAAACTCACACCAAAGAACCTTCAGCAAAAGTCGAAGACTGAAACTGAAGATTAGAGACTAGCGCATTCGTGATCTGAAGCGGCATTCAGTGATTACAACCTAGTCAACATATGTGTGAAGACTGCCCAAGCCTCAGCGAATGCTGAAGAGACCTTCAGGGTTATTCCAGCATTCAGCGATCAAATGAAGCTTGTTGTGCAAGATTACTTTTGTCTTGTCCATCCACATACAAAGGACAAACCCATACCTTTTCTAGAGTATAGTACGGTACGGAGCTAATTAGTTCACTCTACTACTCACCAACTCCATGAAAGGATGTCTGCTCATGAATAGGCTTTTGTACTATTCACTATAGCAAGGGACAAGCTTTTCTTTAAAAGCTTGATGCGTGTTCAAACCCTACTGTATTGCATTAAATGTCAAAACCGACAGACCTACCCAAGAGGACAACCATATCTGAGTGAGCTTAAATACAAAATGGTTTGTGTGCTGAGACTAAAATGAAAAAGAGAGGGGTAGTTGTTGTAAGCTATAAGAATTGATGAGAGTTGTGTCAGGATTAAAAGAATATAAGAATCATGTCCCAAACATCTAAAATCCGGCATACCACACAATCTATTAGTTCTCAATTCTTTCGAGACTAATATTGAAAAAGGCAAAGCCCATGCCAATTCTTGTCACAACCCCACCAGCTACTCATTTATCTCTCAACAGATAAGTGTTTCAATAACAATTGGGGCACGCAGCTCATCATCAATCAATTTCTCATTCGGAGAAAGTTGATATTGAATCAGAACAATATATGTCCCCCCCTTAAAGTCTTTTTTGGTCACTAATTGAGTCTGATAAATTGGTGTAGTACACACGGTTTATCTTATTGAGCCTAAACAGAAGCACACGTTGCTTTATCTTTCTACACTACATAGATTTTGCATTTTCCATCCAGAGCCTCTGGTTCTACTATCCAGAGCCTCTGGTCCCATAAAATGCTACATATGAATATAATACCACACCTCCTCTGGTTTTATAAAATGGATTGACATACTTAACCAAAGCCTTTGGTTTGTTCACCAAAGCCACTACATCATGTCAATCCTACATCACTACTTGTCTTCATCGACATTTCAACCAAAGCTCCTCTGGTTCCATGAAAATACAATTTTCACTTAACACTCATCTACATTGAAAACAATTTTTAAAAGATTATACAAAATTGCAGCTTTTGTGACTAAAAACTATAACATCAGTTTTTAGAAGACCAAAACTTCGTAATTAGTATTAATCTTACAATTAGATGAGATTTTAAATTCCATTTTTTTTAAACGTCTTCCACAAATCCCCG
>NC_037544.1:29596309-29599518 GCF_001531365.2 Cynara cardunculus var. scolymus | reverse complement strand
CGCTATACTTGTGAAAACGGATTCAAGCATATCACTAGAATATAATGGGTTTAATAGCATGAAGTTTGATGCATTGTATTTGGCGAGAAGGGTGGTGAGAGTTGGAATTAGGCATTGTGATCATTATGTAAATTCCAAATCACTTTCTCACTCCCACTCGGAAATAGGCATTGTGATTATTATGTAATTTCCGAGATAAAGAGGTTATGATCACGACCGACTACATGACTGGTTTAGGTTGATGTCGAAGGTTTTATACCGATGAGTGATGCTCTATAACGTTGATATATGACTTACTTCGTGCTCCGTCATATTTAACGGTAAATCGGGTCTCCCCCGTCATCTTCGGATGTCTTGACTCTCCCTCGTATTATTTATGACTCATTTTTCTATATATATAAATATCGTACGATACTACGTCATTATTTATATTTATATAGTGCATGTATATCGTTTTATTTTATTCGTGGGAATGATGGTGTAAGTTGGTGATAGGCATTGTGATTATTATGTAATCACCAAATCATCCTCTCACTTTCACTCGGTAATAGGCATTGTGATTAGTGTGTAATTACCGAGGTATATAGCTTAAGATCACGGCCGACTACATGACTGGTTTAGGTTGATGTCGATGGTATTAAACCTGTGAGTGATGCTCTATAAYGTTGATCTATGACTTACTTTGTGTCTGTCATAATCAACGGTAAATCGGGTCTCCCCCGTCATCTTCCGATGTTTTATTGTTCCACTTCGAGTTATTCAGGTCTTACTGTCTCTATTCCTATTTTAAGTTACGTCAACTATTTACATGTATATTTTTATGTATGTTCCTTTATGTTTACGTAAACTCTTTTATTTGGACTCACTAGGCGTAAGCCTAACCCTCTCTCTTTCTTGTTATAATTACTTTTTAGGTTCCTTTATCGGTGGGGCTCTATTTGGTTGAGAGGAGCGTTGGTTCGTGAAAGGCTCTTTTGTAAATATTAGCCTTGTTACTTTTGAACGTTGCGTTTTTGATGTTACGGCTTTTTGGAGATCGATAGAAATACCTGTCTTTAATCTAGAAAAATCTAGATTAGTAGGTTGTTATTTTTCTTCTCAGTAGCGGAATTGTAAACGCTATACTATTACTTTTGTTGGGTGAAATTTGTTTTTATCTAAGATTCTGGTTCTCGTTAGATATTTTCGGTTTAGACTATCTTTTTTTTAGGGTGTTACAGTATGAACCACAAGGGTGGTGCCTGATTGGTTTGAGCTTGGCTCCAAAGGTCAAAAGTATCAGGAGGTCCCAAGTTCAAATCCAAGGAGGAATAAAAATCCCCTTGTGGCCACGGAGGTTCAAATGCGGTGACTCCGGGCTATCTGCAAAGCAGGTGGTCGTCCTGGGATTAGTCGGCTCGCATAGCGGGTTGGATATTCAGGTTAATAAAAAAATTATGTAAAATACTAAATAAATAAATATATCATAATTATCGTCAATAGTATTGTAGTTACCTCTTCCACGTCATAATCATACTCAATAGTACGACAATATGATTCGGTCTCATCATAACAAGTTTCTATAAACAACATAATATAGTATCAATAAGAAAAATGATTAAAATATATAACTAAAAAAAATTTATAACTACAAATAAATATAAGGTTACCTCGTATTTCATTCAATAGTCAACTTTGAGCACACATTAGAGCTTCAAATGTTTTTGGATGAAGGCGACTACGATATGAGGTTACCAATCTTCCACCGATACTGAATCTAGATTCCGAGGCGATAATATAAATAGGAACGTATAATATGTCTCTAGCTATCCTTTGAAGTGTTGAGTATTTAAACCCAATTGTCTTCCACCAAAGTAGCAAGTCAAGCTCCTTGTCTTTAGACAAAAGTTTATCTTTCAAGTAATTTATCCAACTCTGTTATAGTACCCGAATCATCATGCTGGTTGGCAATTGAAGAAATATTTGATAAGAGTTTTTTAAATTCAACCCATTGACTTGCTGAAGACCCTGAGCTTAAAGAAGACGAACCACTAACACCTTCGTTGTTGTTTCTTACGAGGATCACTAAATTCATATTCTTGAAACAAAGTGTAGACCAATTCCTTGATCTTTTCAAGTTCAATCGGTGATTTTTCTTGTTCGTACAACACAGGAAAAAGTAACTCCACAAACTTCAATTTATACCGAGGATCTAAAACCACTGTCATTCCCATAATCCCATGTATAACAGACCAATACTTGTCAAACTTCAAAAGCATCTTTTTTGGCATGTTTATAATAACTTCACTAGGAGAACATAACCAATCAACCAAAGAATATATAATTTCACATACCGATGGAAAAAATACATTTGTAATGGGATATTTTGAACTAGAAAACATTACTGTTACCTAAGATTGCCAAAAAAACAAAAACTAAAGTTACCTCATATCAACAACACAAAATTATAGTTTAAATAAAAAATAGAGTTACCTCATAAAATAATTGCAATCCATCACAAATCTCTTTAGCAAACTTCTAATCCCGCTACGTTGACAAACTTGTATACTGAGACTCTCGTTGGTGTAAACGTTGAAAGACGTCTTTGTAAACTATAGTAGACTAATCATCAAATAAGTAGAGTTCCACTGAGTCTTGCAATCAAGTGCCAATTTCTTGGTGGATGATATTCCCAATTGACGAGTTACTTCCTCAAACTTTTGATCTCTTTTTGGCGATGCAGTTCAAAAGGCCACACTATCTCTAATCCTTTCAATCCCTTCCCCAAGAACAACCAATCCATCTTGAACTATCAAATTGAGAACGTGTGCACAACATTGCATGTGGAACAACCTCTCACCCATCATAAGTGAACTTATAGGAAGATTGTCCAACAATATGTTGATTATTGCATCATTTGTGGTGCAACTATCAACAATTAGTATGGACAGTTTTCTATCAAGATTCCAATCCAATAAATAATCATAAAGTACATCCGCAAGAACTTTGGATGTATGTGTACAAGGCACATAAATAAACTTGGTTCAACATTTGATACCTTAATAAGGCTAAAAATAATCTAACCAAATATATATATATATATATATATATATATATAGGGAGAAGATCAAATGTTAACCAATAATTTTGTGTTTACTTTGAAAACCATGGCAACCAATCAAATTCCATTCTTCTTGTAGGTTTATGTCATGTTCACATTTTAATTACAA
>NC_037544.1:29592145-29594619 GCF_001531365.2 Cynara cardunculus var. scolymus | reverse complement strand
AACGAGGTACAATATTATGTTAATTGATATTTAGGTTTATTAATACTTACTTGTACAAATGAAAGTTATAATTTTTTTTTCCAGATGTTCAATTCTCGGGAAGAAATAACTGAGTGGGTGCACAATGTGGGGCGTTCAGTTGGTTGTGTTGTTGTTACGAAAAGATTAAAAGCAAAGCCAAATGGTAATGTTTATAAAGTTGTGTTTATGTGTGAACACGGCGGAACTTACAAAAATAAAATAATTCCCATTCGTCATACGGGAACAAAAAAAWTTGGATGCYCATTTGAGTTGATAGCRCTATTTTCGGCTAAACATAGTTGGTGGACGTTGACGRTRGTATGCGATGAACATAATCATGTTCTTGCACAACATATGGAGGGCCATGCATATGCAATGCGGCTAAATGAAACTGAAGCTCAACTAGTTGAAGATCTATCAGCCCAACATGTCAAGCCACGACACATTTTATCCACGTTAAAGGGTAGACATACAGGAAATGCATCTACGTCAAAGACAATATACAATGAACAACAAAAGATTAAGACAACAAACGATGCAGGAAGACCACAAATGCAGGTTGTTGTTGATTTTTTTGTTAACAAAAATTATGATTTTGAGACTCGTGTTAATGACGAAACAAACGAGTTGGAAGATTTATTCTTCATTCATCCAAGATCATTTGAGCTTTGGCGTGCGTTCCCACAAGTGTTAGTCATCGATGCCACATATAAAACAAATAGGTACCTTAAAATGCATGTCTATTATGTTAATGTCAATATTATTCTTTTTTAACATGCAGAGTGGTATTTCCGGGTGCTAAACATTTACTCTGTAGATGGCACATATTTCAAAATATTTTGAAACATTGTAGACCATCGATTCACGAGTCGCACTCATGGGGTACTTTTTGTCAATTATGGTTGCAATTACTTGAATCTGAAAATCAGGAATGTACACGTACAACTTAGGACAACTTCAAGAAAATCTGCTCGCCTATCCAGGTATTCTTGATATAATATAGTTTAATCATTGTTACTAAAGATATTGACATATGTATGTTATATTTTTTCAGGTGTTATGAATTACTTGAACAATGTATGGTTGACACCATATAAAGAAATGTTTGTATCTGCTTGGGTTGATCAGGTTTTAAACTTTGGAAATCACACAACAAACAGAGTTGAAAGCCAACATTCCAAACTAAAATTATTTTTGGAAAATTCCCGAGCAGACTTACAAAGAATTTTGTCTCACATCCATCAAGTAATCCAGTCACAGGACACATCGATTAAAGCAAGTTTTGAACAATGTAGAACGATTTGGAAACTTACACTTTCAAAATTTGTGGGGATTTGTTTCATTTCATGCACTTGATATGATTTACACTGAAAATGAACGGTCTTTCCAAACTAGCGTATTTTCTGAAAAGTGTGGTTGTAAATTGCGTAGAAGTCATGGGTTGCCTTGTGCTCATGAACAAGCACTGTATACATGTCAAGGCATACCCATTCCACTTGATGTAATCGATATATTTTGGAAAAAAACTTGATTTTTCACCATGTGTGTCCACACAAGATGACGAGATTGGATGTGATGATGAAGTTCAATTGTTCAAAGAAAAATTTAATAAGCAGTTGTATCATGGTCGTAAAAGCTTACTCAAGAAGTTGAAAGATATAACAATGCCATCAAAACCGTTCGATGAACCCTCGATTCATAGAACCACTCGTGGCCGTCCATCTACAAAGAGTCAAGCTTTGAATAAAAGAATTATTGAAGACCGTAGACGTAGTTGTTCTAACGTGTCATCAATTATTAACTCTGAAGATTTGAGGCATCAAGAATCAACGAGGCATAGTTCCTATTTCCAACGACAACCCACCACCCGACATTCGTATCTTGATCAAATCCCGAGTTTATTTCATCCATACATCATACAAATACAAGATGTATTAGRCGATGGAAATTGTGGATTTCGAGCGATATCTACTTGTCTGGGTGGTCATGAAGACGAATGGGACAATATGAATTAACTGAGTATGGACAATATTACTCCCATGTGATTGGCGATGAGTGCTTACGCATTCACGAAGCGCTAAATTTTTTCCAAAAGGGCGTCTTTGCACCAGTTGCGCATTGGATTGTTATGCCTGAAATGGGCATTCTAACGGCTTCAAGGTTCAATGTCATACTACATGTTCTCAATATGGCAGGCAGTGTGACATACTTACCATTTAGGACACAACCTCCGTCGTCATCTCAACACGTGGCAATTGCAATAGTGCATGTTAATGGTAACCATTACATAAAGGTGGTATTAAATGGAGAATATTCAATGCCCACACTTACGCACCATTGGACATGTTAYCGTTTTGAAGATGCAAGTACATGGATTGTCTCGTATCAACATAGATTCAATGCATATGAAGAATATATAGAGCGTACTCTTACTCGTGAATATGTTGATTTAA
>NC_037544.1:29579459-29592070 GCF_001531365.2 Cynara cardunculus var. scolymus | reverse complement strand
TTGATTTAACATGTATTATTAATATTTAATTAATAATATGTATTATTAATATTTAATTAATTAATAATAATATAAAACATGTTAAAAAAGTAAAAGGTTAAAAGTTAAAATATAAAAAGGTTAAAAATGAAAATATGAAGTTTTGTCTTTTAGGTGTTTTTTTTTTGTTTTTTAGTATAGGAGGGGGTGTATAAAATTGTAGGAGGGGGTGGGGTTAGAAAACCCCTATGGGAGTTATATAATTTTTTTTACCTAAATACCCTTTTCAACTTTGTTCAATTATCTTTATAAAATTTTAAATTTAAAAAAATAAGTTTTTATCATGATTAATCACAACCGTTTATTGAAAGATTGAATGGCCAAGATCGGTTAACAAAGTTAACACAATAATCTTGGTTAATATTTGAATCAGCCCCTATATATATATATATATATATTAAAGGAAATCCCAAGAGGTATTGAGGTGACATCATGAGAATTGAGTATTGAGATGCTAGTGAATTGTGGTTGAGTTTGAGATATCCTACATTGGTGAGAAATTGAAAGATTGGGATACAGATGTGTGTATAAGAAAGAAGAAGAGATTCATTGTGTCAACTCAAGGGGCTTGACTTATAAGGTCATCTTATTTGGATGACCCTATTTTTGCAAAACAAATCTTATTATATAAAAATAAAAATGAATTGTGTTTATAATCACATAAACACACACACACACACACACACACACATATATATATATATATATATATATAAAAAAGAAGTACCAAGAGGTATTGAGGTGATAACATGGGAATAGAGTATTTAGATGTTGGTGAAATGGTAAAAGATTAGAATAAGGAGGTGCATATAAGAAAGAAGAATGAGATTCATTGTTTCAACTCATGAGGCTTGACTTATCAATTATCAATATATGTATGTGTATATATATATAGATAGATAGATAGAGAGAGAGAAAGATTGGTTCAAATGTTAACCCAAACTATTGTGTTAACTTTGTTAACCATTTTCAACCAATCATAATCTATCTTAGTATTAGGTTCCTATCCATCTTAGAATTTAATAACAAGGGCACATATGTAATTTTTTTTATGTAACTCCTATATCATTAATTGGGAGTTACAAAATCATAAAATTCCATGATTTGTGTTAACTTATTATTAATCTTGTTATTTTTTTAATACTGATTTTCTATCTCTAATGTTTATGAATTTGTGATTGGTGGAGGAGACCCAGTAGTAAAGTTTTCGGTATCGTTCAAATTGACATATACGAAAGATAATGAACATGTGTGATCACATGAATACAAATTCACATATGAGAACATTCATACAACCATATAAACTCAACTGGACATATATGAACCATTATGTCAATTACGAACACAAATTGACATAAATAAACATTTGTGTCAATTACAAAAACATATTGACCTATATGTACAGTTGGTATAAATATGAACACATATTGACCCAAATGAACATATGAAAGATAATGAACATGTGTGACCATATGAATACAAATTCACATACATGAACATTCGTACAACCATATGAACACAACTCAACATATATGAACCCTTGTGTTAGTTATGAACACAGATTGACATATATGAACCATTGTGTCAATTACGAACACAGGTTGACATATATGTACAGTTAGTATAAATATGAACACATATTGACACAAATGAACATACGAAAGATGATGTACATGTGTGACCAGCCATATGAACACAAATTCACATATATGAACATTCGTACAACCATATGAACACAACTCGACATATATGAACTCTTGTGTCAATTACGAACAAAAATTGGCATATATGAACCCTTGTGTCAATTACGAACACAGGTTGACTAACCAAATAGTAAAATTATAGTGCAAAACATTCAATTAAACATCATGCAAAACACAAGTTGAAAACAAATTATTCATTTCACAAAAATATCAATCATCTTGAAATAAGATTGAGTTCATCATCCCACATTGATGGAAAGATGATAATCTGAAAGCAGATGAATGATATACAAAGAAGTGATGGATGCTTTGAAATCTATAACCATAGGTGGAATCATAACCAACCAAATGGTAAAATTATAGTGCGAAACACAGTTAAAATATCATGCAAAACACAAATTTAAAAATAAATTAAAGTATAAAAGTAAACAAACACAAGATCAATGTTGCACCCAAATAGTTGAGTAATCTTCGTTTCTTGAATTGTGGTTGAGTTTTTTTATCTCATATTGATGGAGATAGGAAACATTAATAATGAATAGTATGTATATCAAAAGTGGTTGAGATGCCTTTATGGCAACTAATGGGGTTGGCTCCCTTAACCGATCATCTAAACTCATGTTGTTGGCTCATTTTGACTGGCCCTTCAAACTAATGGAGTTCGTTCAATTTTGCCAACCCTCTTAAAATGTTAATTTATATAAAAATTAAATAAACATATATACAATTAATAAATCAATATATCTCAATGTCAAGTATCATCAAAGTAATAGAAGAAGAACTAAGGGTGATTATATGGTACTGTGATATTTGAGTATTTATAATTATTCTA
This sequence comes from Cynara cardunculus var. scolymus, assembly GCF_001531365.2. Classification (NCBI taxonomy): domain Eukaryota; kingdom Viridiplantae; phylum Streptophyta; class Magnoliopsida; order Asterales; family Asteraceae; genus Cynara; species Cynara cardunculus. Next base: position 29,589,496 of record NC_037544.1, on the reverse strand, counting down.
TTTATATTGAATTTGGTAATCCACATTGATGAGAATACGATAAAGCGAAATGACGTGAGTATATGAGTTCTGTTTTTTTAGCTCACACTCTAAACGAAATACATTTGCATTTTATTATAAGTAAATCAACGAATCATTTTCATCTTAATTTTGTTATATATTTTAAAATAAACCAAATTCGTCACCGTGCAACACACGGTGGGAAAGACTAGTTAACATTAAAAAATGTATATAGTAAAGATATACCCTTATGATCCGACTTTGCCTATTCCAATTTTGATCAACAAAGTAAGCAGTGACCGCCATAAATCCCTTTTTTTGATTGTTAATTGTACACATATCAGTTGTAATTGCTATCCTATTGGTGTTCTTCTCTAACAACTTCAATGTCCTTTGTCTTTCAAAATCATAAATCTTTAGTATGTCGCTTTTAATGGTGTTTCGAGAGGAAACCTTAAACGTTGAAAACCTCCCACAAATTTTCTAAACCCATGATGTTCTACAATTAAAAGTGGATACTCATGTATGATTATCATCTCCGCGAGATTTGTTCTTGATTTATCCGCATTAAAGGTATAATTAGAAACATATGATGAAGTATCATCAACCTTCTTTTGCTCCCCTACTAAGATATGTTGGCGTATATCTCGAACAGGTCGCCTTGCATAAATGATCATGTACATGCCTTGTACCATTTTTTGAATTCCCTCCCAATTTGTTTTTGCAATAGTTACACTCTGCTTTATCATTACCATCTACTTTTATCTTCTTAAAGTGGTTTCATACTATTGATTGTGTTTTCCTCTTTCTACCCCGACTCAACTTCATCATTATCAGAGACATCATTAGTTTGGGTTTCATTTTGAGTCACTGAATTAATCGCAGGTGATGATCCAATTGGCTTACTTTGTGAAATGGACTCTTTCATTATTGGATGACTATCAGTAGAAGTGATTGTATTGGAATCATTACATTGTCTTTCCATATCACCTATGTAAAGACAAACAAATTAAATATTTGGTGTCAATTAGTGCAAAAAAAAGGACATCAAGTGAATATACATTACATTAATAAAGTCACCAACAAAAAGAGTAAAAGACACCTCAATAAATATTATACTTTTCTAAGTGGGTGAATTACCAAATATCAAGTTCATACTTCATACATGATGCATCTAAGTTCTAAATATTTTAGAGCAACAATAAGAATAATACCAAGTTACTAAACTTACTCCATGAATCAACAAATAGATTATGAACAAAATCAAGTTACCAAGTTCTAATATTTACTTAGGGTTAGGAAATAGTGAAACAAATCAACATATTAGAAGCAAGTCAACAAATAAATTAGAAACAAGTCAAGTAATCGACAAACCGAGAGGAGAGATTTGTTTGATTGTTTGATAGACAACAAGCCCGCAGTGACAATGAGGACAGCAGCGAGCCGCGATGAGTGAGGATAGGCTGACAGTAGGTCAGCAGCGAGCCAACAAGCGAGAGCCGAGAGGCAACGAGTGAGAGGAGAGGGCAAGATCCGAGAGGCAGTCGGCAGCGACATAGAGGACTGAGGAGTGGATTTGTCGTGTATTGTTATCGGTGTGGAGCTAGGTCTAGGTGTCTGTTGTCGTGAAGTCTTCAACAGTTAGGTCTCAGTCGGGCTTTATAAATCTTTGGGGTTTAAGCCCTAAAGCAGCATTGGGCTTTATAAATGTTTTTAGCCTTTATAAAATTGTAAATATATATATATATATATATATATATCATATCGGGTCGGCCGGGTCGGTGAGTATCGTCCCCGTCCCCGATATAATCTCCGAAAATCCCCCAATCCCCGCGTCGTCCCCGTTAAGAGGTCCCCGAAACCGACCCAAATTGTTCGGTTTTCACAATTGGTTTCGGGTTTTTTTTCCATCCCTAGCCCAACCCATCCCTAAGTAACCCAATTAAACTAACCGGTTGAACCATCAAACCATTAAACCGTTAATTAAAATGGATTCGCCTAGCCCTACCTATCCCAATTTGTCGTTAATATATATAACTTCAATAAAAATTTAATATATTAGTCTATTATATTATATATATTAATAGTGTTTTTTATATTTTAATAATGTGTAAATTTTTATAGAATGTTTTGTTGAGTTTATGTTTATATTTTTTTTAATTAAATGTATAGATTACCAAAAAAAATTCACCATCAAAGAATGATAACAAAGAATCTAATATGAGGGAATTATTAAAATCAATGTTGCAACAAATAGATATGTCGAAAAATATGAATGATGTTGATAGATATTTTGTTCATGAATCTATCAATCCAAAAATTCCCTCTTACGATGTTTTACCTTGGTGGAAACAAAATTCTAATAATTAAAATTTCACTATAACAACATTAGTTTTATTCAGGTAAATTCTCTTTAAAGTTGATCCTTGTGTTAGGCATCGATATTGGTAAGGACTCTTATGAGTTAAACCTTGAATTGAGCAACTAGTAAAGTACTTCAGATTTCTGTGTGGGTTATGCGACCTTCGTACTGCAACCTTAGCATCGTGAGTTGAGGGTCGCGTTTAGTGTACTGTAAGTGGAGGATTTTGGCTCGTATGATTGCGACCCTTTCATCGCGATCCATGGTCGCATTTGGCATACCGTATGTCCATGCTTGGAACAAGGGCGACCCTAGGGTTGCAAGCAAGGGTTGTGGGAGTCCGTCAGTGGATTAAATAGGCCGATTTTAGTTAGGTTAAGCTTATTTACTCCTTCTACCTTCCTCTCTCTTCATTAAAGTCGATAAGCTAACTCTATGAGGCGATTTTCAAAGCATTTAAGGTCATTTATGAGCATTTATCTAAGGATTCAAGTGTTCAAGTTGGAGAATCATGATCTACACTCTCTTCTCACCATTTTGCATGGTTCATCCTACATTTTTATCAAACCATATACATGTTTAAGGGTGCGTTTGGTACACTGGACAGGGACATGATAGAACAGGACAGGGATTTCTGTCCCATGTTTGGCATGAATTTTATGTGGAACAGACAGGAACAGAGTGGAACAAAGTGGAACATGCTTGTTCCATCCCTACCCTATGGAACATGGGGGAACAAGGTGGAGCCGACTTATATTTTACCAATATAACCTCAAAATAAAACATAATTCTCTTCTTAAACATCAAATAGGTCTCTTTTTTACATTTTATTCATTCTTTAAATTTTATTTATTGTATTTTATGTTTCTTAAACTTTCATTTTACTGTCCTCAAAATATTATTTTTATACGGTTTCTATATTTTTATTAATTTATGTAATTTATTATATATTAATAATAAAAAATAATATAGAAAAGAGATAAAATTAAAAATAGAAAACCACATAAACTTTTTATTTGGTGTCATTTTAATTGTTTTGACGAAAACTTCAAATGATATATTTTGTTATTAAAAATAATTATTCTATTATAATTTAATAAATTGCATAAATTGTTTTCTTGATTTTATCACCGTTAAACGTATTGCGTAAGGTTCACGCATGCAATTTATTGTTTTCGATGAGTTTTGTATGTTTTCCCTTTATCAGAGTAGTAAATATTCGATTTTGATCTTACAGGAGTGATTGTATAGGTGATAGGTGATTTCTTTTGTTTTCTGGAATCCAAATTTTGTAAATGTGATGATACTATATGGGATCACTAGCCAAATTGTTGTTTTTATGCTTATATTTTATTTATTATTTGATATTTAATCCATTTTAATTGATTGTGCGCTTGTTGGTAGTAGTTTTTTCTTCTTAGTATGAAATGCATATAGATTTGCTTCGATAATGAATTCTTGATGCTTATATTATATTTACCTTTTTCATATATCATTAGTTAATTATGAAATCATGTATTTTTGCAAATTTATTTTTGCAAGTAGTAGTGGTTTGATGTAATTTATACTTTGTACACCGTATTTGTTAATATTTATATTGATTATTTAGTTAAAACCACTAAACAGCTCACTGAGGGTAAATTAGTCATTTTTACCAAACGCTGAACAACTGTCCTGTCCTGTCATGTCCTGTGCTGTCCTGTCTGCGTACCAAACGCACCCTAAATATTATATTTTAGTAGGAATGGCAACATAACGGGTATTGGTATCCCCGTCCCCGAAACTGATAGCTAAAACCGTCCCGATCCCTGTCGGGGATCTTATCGGGTCCCCGCGGTTTCCCCAATCCCCCTTGGGGAACCCGTTAAGGGTAAAAATCCTCCTTTTGACCGTTGGTTATAACCGAACCCGAAACCGAAACCCAAAACCGATCTGGAAAAAATTATAATATGCTAATTTTCACAATTAAAAGTAAATAACAATTTTTTTAAAGATGTAAGTTTAAATGTCTCAAACAAAATCGAACCAATTACAAACAATGTATTAGATTACAATATAAAATTAAACAAAAATTCAAACACCATACAACTAAAATCACGATTTTAGACAAATAAACTAGATTTTTTCGTGAGCTTTATTTGGGTTGTTGAGATAAAGTGGATAAAAGTCATTTAAATTTTAATGTTACTATTTTTTTAACGATATTAATTTATTATATATATATATATGTATGTATATAAATTAAAATCAATATATATATATATATATACATATCGGGCCGGGCCGGTGATCACCGTCCCCGCCCCGTCCCCATCCCCATTAAAATCCTCGAATTCGTGCCCGATCCCCGCCCCGTCCCCGATAAGATGTCCCCGAACCCGGCCCGAAAGTTCTGGTTTTCGTTTTTCACCATCGGTTTTGGTTTTTTTTGCCATCCCTATATTTTAGCTCTTTAAAGCTTCTACTTCAAGTATTTCGCATTTGGCTGATTTTGGACCAACTAGGTCAAATTTGGGATTGTTTGGACTTAATGCACTTTGGTAAAATAAGTGTGGGGAATGATGTCATATACATGGGGATGATTACTTCAAAGCTTTGATGAATTTTGTAACCAACTATTATAATTGGTCTTAACTTGATTTTGTTGATAAAATTAGAATTTTACCAACTTGGTGACTATCTATACATGATTGTTATATGTTGGATATTGTTTGGCATATCTAGTAGAGTATATACATTAGACTATAATGCACTGGATCCATAGGCATAAAAGTCAGTTTTAATTGATGTGTATAGAACGATATTCCCTATTTGTTATTTGAAATAGGGATTGCGTCTACATAGGCAATATGGTGTGGGTTTTTGGAGTCGAGAATCAACCATTGACCGATATAATGTGATTTCAAAGTGAACGAGCTTAACTTGGATTTTGGGGATCTTACGGTATAGACCTAGTGTGGTTGAACATGATGGCTCCACAAGCAAAAGACTTCGAGTAGTTGAACTTGTTAACTCATTAAACTATAGACCTAGAGTAGTTGATCTTAATGATTGTTAACCTGAAAGTGATGCTTATATAACATTGAAATATGGATTGCTTTTATGTTCTGTCACTATCAGTGGTAAATCAGATCTTCCTCGTCATCATGCGATGTTTTATACACTACTTAGGGTGAAATTGATTTTAATGGACGAATTGATTAGATTAGATTTATTTTTTCAGTTTTAATGTTTTATAACTTTATTCTATAATTGTTTGATCTCATTAGGTGTTAAGCCTAAAACTTCTTAAAATGACATGTATATCAAGGTCTCTTAGCGTTGGAACTCCTATTGCTTGAGTGGAGCGATGATTGCCAGTAGAGGCATTTTTGGGTCATCATCTTTTAGAGGATGTTTGTGGAGTTATTTTTGATGGTATTCTTTTGGAGGTTTTCTCTAAATCTAGAGATTGGTTTATATTAGTAGGTTGTTAGCTTTGTCCATTCTTTAATGTGAACTCTCATACTATTTCCCCTTTGTTGGGTGATTATATTTGATTTAGATTTTAATCCGTCTTATTTCTACGGTTTAAATTGTCTCCTATTTTAAGGTTGTGTTACAAAAAGCGTCCTAAAAAATTTGTTGAAATGCCCAGAAACGTCCTATAAACCTATTGTAACCCTTTTAGATAGGACCCTTTATAGCTTGGTCCTATAAACTTAAGTTTTATGAAGTATTGTTGATCATCTCTCTCAGTAATTTGATGATAATCCCTTTTCTCTTTCACGTTGTATTTATGTTTATGTACTTTCAGTTCCAGCGATCTTCATTGAGTATGTTCAGTGATCGCTGAAGAACTTGCATTGTAAATCTTTCAGAGACAGCAATACTTCAAGAAGACAACAGTCACACCAAAGAACCTTCAGCAAACGTCGAAGACTGAAACTGAAGATTAGAGACCGGCGAGTACGTGATCTGAAGCAGTATTCAGTGATTACAAGTCTGTCTACATATGTGTGAAGACTGCTCTAGCTTCAGCAAATGATGATGAGACCTTCAGGTCATTCCAACATTTAGCGATCAAAGGAAGCTTGCTTAACACGATTTTTGTTGTCTTGTTCTTATGCACACAAAGGCGAAAACCCATACCCTTACAAAAGTTAGTACGGTACGGAGCCGATTAGTCGACTCCTTGTCCACCAACTTTAGGTAAGGATGTCTGCTCAGAAATAGTGCTTTTATACTATTTACTGTAGCAAAGGACAAGTCTTCCTCTTAAGGTTTGACACGCACTCTAAACCTACCATATTGCATTAAATGATCATTTAATGCACTGGGTATAAATAGAAGTGTAAGATTTAATATCTTGATCAGCGAATTGGGAATGTTGAACGCTGAAGATTAACCTTCAGTCATTAAACATCACTCAGTAAGTGAAATGATTCAGTGCTCTATACTTAACACTGAACTCTTGAGTAAATATATCTACTCTCTAAGGTATGATTACTCTTCTCTTTTCAAAACTTAAAACCTTCACTGAATACTCTTTTTTTCAATGATAAAATGTTTTAAAAGGTGGTCTCAGTGATTCTCATTAAAGTATATCTTTATACTTTATCTTAAAAAAAAAATTAAAACGATCACTGACTCTTTTCTTCAGTGTTTAAAAAGTTTTTTTTAAATGCCATTTTCAGTGACTTTTTTTTCCACTAAAACATGATGTCTTAAAACCATCACTGAACACTTTCTCATTTTCAGTGATAAAATGTTTTCAAAGAAATCTCTCAGTACTTTTTTAACTGAATGACTCTTCATATTTATAAAAACAATTTTTGTTTTTAAAAGAAAATAATAAATGCATCGTCTTTATGATGACATTCTCTGTTTTCTATGAGCGACGCTTTGAGACGCACAAAATGACCTGTCATTATGCTACCTCATTAAATGCCATCCAATCGTGGATAAGATCGTGACATATTATTCATCATGACCACTTTTTGAACCATCGTCTTTTTCTCTCTCTCATATTTCTTCTCTCTCTCTCCTCTTACCTATAAATATGATACTTCTTCACTTTTCTCTTTACTCTTTCAAAATCAATAGACGAACTTCTGCTAATATTTTTCCAAAGCAAGAACTCTCTTCAAACTCTCTTTTTCGACCTTTCCTCTTCACTTTCAAAAGGTCAGAATCTTCTTTTCTTCTTCGTTTTAAGAAATGTGTTTAATCTTATTAAGAACCTTGTTCTCTTAATGCATTAAACTGTTAAGATTGTTAATCATTTTTTTTATTAACAAATCTGTTTCTTTATACACATTCTACTTGAAAACCCCTAATTTTTTTATGGTTTTTTAAAATGAAGTTTTTCCTTGTTTGAAAACTTTTTCTATACTCTTGGTATATTTCTAACCCTGTATCTTCTTGTTTATGTTATTTCTTTAACAAAATACAKATGGCTGCCAAGAACGTCAACTTCAACATTGATGAGATCTGTATCAAGTGTAACATCGGTTACGCTAATTCTTAATAAAAAGAAACTATTTATCCAAAAGATTTTCCATAAAACAATCTCCAAGCAAATACGGGATATATGTTATAGATGTCCACCAAAAATAAAATAACGAAGCCTGCAACCAACGATTTTCGGTACTATAAGTAGGGTCCAAAAATACAAATATATCTACCCAAAAGTATTATATACATAGATACAACTCAAGACGATATATGCACAACAAGTACCAAAAAGATATCCAGGATCTGGAATCCTACAAGCAGATCTAAACTGCTTTATCTTTCCCTTGGACAGCTACCGACCTTCCTGAAAATAAAATTTATTCTAAAAAATAAGCGACAAGGCTTAGTGAGATTATACGAAAGCTTATAATTATATATTTTACAAAAAAATACAAATATTAGACGAAACAAAATAGAAATAATCGCTTATTTGTGAATTAGACTGTTAGCTCAAAAATCTGTCAGAATTTCGCCTAGAGCGCAGTACAACCAGAGGCTCTGGTCGTTTAGAGGGCCTCTGGTCCCGAAGGACTTGGAGTCCAGAGCTCTGGTCTATACAACCAGAGGCTCTGGTCGTCCAGAGGGCCTCTGGTCCCGAAGGACNAGGGCCTCTGGTCCCGAAGGACTTGGAGTCCAGAGCTCTGGTCTATACAACCAGAGGCTCTGGTCGTCCAGAGGGCCTCTGGTCCCGAAGGACTTCCATACTTGGCCATTTAATCACAGCAGAAACCTTTGGATCTTTCATCCTTAACATATAGTGCTTAATAAAACTTTTAGGATAATTAAGATCAATTAAAGCACCAAAAACATATCAAATACCAAAGGCATCACTACCAAAATAGAGTATACATGTGCACCACACCCCTCTTCGTCTATAGGGACCTGTGCAAAGTATTCACACCCGGCTCCTTACCAATCGGGATACGTGAATACAACAATCGGTATGCCACACCCAACCTCCCTCTCCTTGGGATACATGGACATACACGGCATATCACACGAAGTAATACCCGTAGATCATGGTTTATCAAAAGGCCAAATAAATAGTCCCGGATCCGGACTCAACCACAACGTAAAAGGATTAAGAAATACCAAAACAAAGTTAGGGAAAATTCACCTTACAAAATAACATATGCAAAATCAGCAACTTTTCAGTAAGAAATCATATACATATACTATATATAAGTATAAGTTCGGTATAAACTCAATGCTTTATTATAAACAACCGAACGCGGTAACATCCAATTCCAACCAACAATAGCATTAAACCTTCAGAGGCTCTAAATAGCCTTAAAACAGCCCCTGGAGTAAACATTTCAAGTATCAATAACAAACTATATCCCAACCTCAGGTTATACACTTTAGATCTTGATTATCCTATTTACACTTTCTTATACAGCCCTCTGTTCAACCCCTGTTTTACCACACTTAGACTCAGATTTAGCCATTGACCTAAAAATACTAAATAACGTATCTTCTTAAAGATTTCTAATGAAACTAACCTTACATTTTTAAGATTTTTCTGTGATTTGATATGAATTTTTAACACAGCATCATCAAAGTTGTCAAAATCCAGCTTTATAACTCACTACATGTTGCAGATTTTATCCAATTTAGCTTCAAATTCACACATTAATCAACATTATCTTTTATAATCTTTCAAATGCAGAACCTAGCCTCTAAATTTACACTTCTACTTCAAATAAACTTGTAATTAGAAGCATACCTTTGATGATTAACATATAATCCTCAAGAATCTAACATTGATCATCAAGGATTGAAAGATTAATCTTAAGTGTGTGTAAATCGCACCTTGAGTGTGTGAGAGTTCTAGAGGTGAGAAAATATGACTGATTTAGAGAGCTAGGCACGATTTTGACCTGTTTTGGTCAACAGTCCACCTAGTTTGCCATAGTTGACAGATTTAGTCCCTCATGCGTAACTTGGTCGTTTCAACTCCGTTTTTCCCGAAACTTTCTAGATCTCATAATTGATATATAAGAAGCGTAAATATAAAATTCCAGCCTCTAGCTCGATCCAGAAGTCCATATTCCAATCTAACTTAAGTAAGTACTAATCCATAAAATACTATACTAACTTAATTAAACATGCTTAGCAACTTAAATGGACTTTTAGAAAGTTGGATGTTACAAATACCTCCCCCTTTTTAAGATTTCGT
>NC_037544.1:29575918-29577204 GCF_001531365.2 Cynara cardunculus var. scolymus | reverse complement strand
AACTAATGCTTCTGTTTAGGCTCAAAAAGATAAATCGTGTGCACTACACAAATTTATCAGACTCAAATAGTGATCAAGAAGACTTGAAGGGGGACATATATCCTTCTGATTTCAATATCAACTTTCTCCGAATGAGAAATTGATAGACGATGAGCTGCGTGCCCCAAGTATTATTGAAACACTTATCTTTTGAGAGATAAATGAGTAGTTGGTGGGGTTGTGACAAGAATTGGCCTGAGTTTTGCCTTTTTCAATATTAGTCTCTAAAAAATCGAGAACTAATAGATTATGTGATATGCCTGGATTATATAAGTTTGGAACAGGATTCTCATTTTCTTTTAATCCTGACACAACTCTCGTCAATTCTTTTAGCTCACGACAACTAGCCCTCTCTTTTTCATTTTAATCTCAACACACAAACCCTTTTGTATTTAAGCTCACTCAAATATGGTTGTCCTCTTGGGTAGGTCTGTTGGTTTTGACATTCCATAGAGGTATTTCTGATAAGCACTCAGTCCTTCCTAAAATTTAGCGTTATGCACATTTGATCACAATGGTTGATCAAAATATTATCTCTTTAAAGCACAATGATCAGATAAAAAATTGATTAAGAAATTTGGCTTTAAGCACAATTATCAAAAGAAAAATGCGACAACAATTCGATTATTCAGTATATACGAGAGAAATGAATGAAGATCTGTAAGAACAAGTTTACAGATTCTGATATTCAAAAAAATGAATGTATATGAACCAGTGTAAAAAAAATATCAGAAAACAAAATTGAATACAAACGAGTGTATTATCACCGGAAAAGATTTTCATATAAGAGACGTGATAATAACAGTTTGAAGAATAGCTGAAACAGGTATTGGAGTTATGTTCGATGAGAAATTACACAAGTAAATCTCAGGAAATACCTGTTCAGAAAATGTACTCGTTACCAAAAAAAATCATTTTTTGAAAAAAATTTATTAAACTTTCTAGAGACTCCCTTAGAAAGTAAATTATAAAAATGATTCAGTTAAGCTCAAAAAATTAAAAAATTTGAAGAAAACATTTTAAGTACGGGTTCTAAACTGAGTGTTTAGAAACCACACTCGGTAAAGCACGAGTCCTGAACTGAAATGTTCAGAAGCCTCGTTTGGAATAAATTACAACTCCCCCTGCATTGGTGTATCTTTGAAATTATATTCTGATCAGCCCAAAATGGACACACCTGCAAAACCAGATTAAGTAGATTTTGGTACCCAAACGAACTTGGGTCCTATTTTGTTAGTATCTGGTTG
>NC_037544.1:29570610-29574898 GCF_001531365.2 Cynara cardunculus var. scolymus | reverse complement strand
ATTCCAAATTCTTTCTTTGACATTCTTCTTCATACTCTTTCTTCTCTTTATCAAACTTAGATCGTTCCAAGATGATAAGTTGTTCAAAATCTGAAATTTGATTTAAAAGAAATTTAGCATTCAGCTCAAGAGAATTAATCTTATTTTCATACGATTCACGTTCAGTACAAAATCTTTTCTCTATTTCAGAAAATAATTTGTTCTCTTTTTCAAAAACTAATGTTTCAGTATCCAAACTTTGTTCAGACTCCAAAACTTTTCCTTTCTCTATCTCTAGTAAATTCTTTAATTCAAACAAATCAATCTCATGTTTATGAATTTTCTCAGTAAAGTTCTCAGTCTCTGTATTTTTTCTCCGAAAAGAGTTCCTCTCAGCATTTAGATCATTTTGAACTTTTTGGAGTTTATTGAACAAATCTTTATTAGACTTACTCCATGTTTTTATCTCTTTGTCACATTCTATTCCGACATCATCCAAGGATTTTTTAAGTTTATTAATCTGATACTTGGATTCATTCTCAACTCTTTCTAATATTTCTTTATGCTCCTGATTCAAAATTTTAATACTTTTCTCATTAGCATAATTCATAATTTTAAAGTTCACAATGCTCTTTTCCAGCTCAGCAATCTTCTCTCTCATCTCCTTTAGAATATCTGCCATTAAAAAAATATTGATCAGTTATAGGATCTATGCAGTGAAATCAGACAAAAAAATCAGAAACAATTAAGCTCAAAAACAAAAACAGAAAACACAAAAACTGTTGAGAAATAAGAAAATCGACGAAAAACTGTCAAATATCAGTAAAAACAGTCAAAAATGTTGAAAACAGTCAAAGACAGTTAAAACTGATGGAAAACAGTTTAAGTGATGGAAAATAGTTCAACGATTCTCAAACAGTTTAAACACACACAAAACAGATAAACGAAAATGATCCAAAATTACAATCTAAACAAAAAAATTTAAAAACTCAAATACAAAACACAACAAAAATAAGATGAAACAAACCCAAATACAAGGATATCTAATGATCCAATGACCAAGTTACAACAAAACTGAATAAAAGATCTCTGTTTACAATCTCAACATTGCTAAAAAAAATTCCCAAATTCTGTTTACAATCGGACAACTTCAAAAACTTGAGTAAGACTGAGAGCAATTCTCTTGTAAATTCACACGCTCCTTTGCAACTCCTTTTTCTAATCTCCCTCACCACTAGATGCAGACCCTGGATGGTATCTAGCTTTAGCAACAAGCTCAATATAGTCTCATCATCTCCTGTGAAATCAGTACAACGAGGTCAAGAAAGTTCAGTGAGACGAAAAATCAGTAAATAACCTGTCGAGCCAAACAATTTACAAAAGTTTGTGTGAAAACAACAATAATCAAAAACCCATTACCTTGAAGCCTGGTGAAGAATTGAAAGAGAGACAAAAATATTCCAAGCTGTGATGTGAGGAATATATCAACTATTGCCACTTGAACATCTGGACACTTGAGTGCTATGACAGCATACAAATTTTGAAAAACAGTTTGAATTCTGCTTACTCAAACAGTCTCTAAACAACTTACTAAACAATCTCTAATCAGCTCAACAACCAGATTCTAAACTGCTCACTAAACAGTTTAAGAATACTATCAAATCCGCTCAAAACACACAGCTTAACAGGTTCCTAAYACGGTCAATCAAATTATCTAAACAGCTTACTAAAATGCAACCAGCAAAGGCTTTGAATGAGATTAAACAAGAACTTTCTGTTCAGCTACTGGAATAGAACTTTCTGTTGTGAAAGTGTCACAATGAGATATTAATAGATTCTTGCACCAAGAAGAACTATCTGCATGAGCCTGCTTGAAGTGCAAGTTCAATTACAGTAAAGCAGCAAGTCCCTGTGTTTGAATTGCAACAATTGACTTTGAACAAAAAAAAATAACTGGACAGTCAATCTTTTGATTCAAAACTCTTCAAACCTGAACTTCAATCTTCCAGCAACATTCTGACTGATTCAATCTGTTAATTGTGCGTCCTTGCTTTGCATTAGCCTTAAAACAGTCAACAAAACAATCAACAAAGAATTCAACAAATCTGTGTTTCACAAGTATCAATAAAGACATCAGTATTGGTTCTTTCCTGAGTTTGCATAAACTGTTTCTGCATAACTTGCCATACCTACTTGATCTTTACCTGGATCACCATAAGTTGGCTATGGTCCCTGAACTTCTATCTGCCTTGCTAGACACTGCTGGATATTATCAATGGGAAAAAATGGTTACTACTATCAAGGGTTAAAATCAAACCTGCTTAAAACACAGAACCTGTAGATGACAATTCTTACACCAAGTAACAAATCCAGCCAAAATCGAATAAGCTTCGGTCACTAAATTGAACTCAAACAGATTCTGTAATGAAAGATTCAAATCAAATAGTTTCAAATCAGCTGGGTTAAAAACTTCTGCACTAATGCTCAAACTCAATCAACTCCAGCAAATCAAAACTTAAAATCTGTTCGATGAAGGGTGAAATCAGATTCTACACACTCAATGAAATCAAACTCAAACAATTAAAATCAAATGAGATGAATCTGTCAAAACAATTTGATCAAATGAAACAGCAAACAATTTAATCTAAGAGAACCTGTGTATCTGATAGAAGCTGTTAAGATGATTCAAGACTTCAAAAATCAAACAATAACTGTTACAGATGGCAATGAATCAAATGTTCAAAGAATGAAATTGATAAACAGAGTTGTTGTTGTCTTTCACCCACGATGTATCAGGCTACAACTTCAAACAAATAACAACCTTGCAATGCTTTAAATTGAAGTGATATGAAACCCAGTTGAACTAACAATACCAGTTGAACTAACAAATCACAAACACAGTTATTTGTGCACCATGCTCAATAATACATTGAGTTTGGATATCATCACCTGTCAAAGGAGAAGGATGCAGGAGCAGCTCAACAAGACGTTGGCAGACACCTACCTCAATAACAACTTGAATTTTGTAATTACAACTTGAATCCAACTTTCACCAAACTTTCTGCTTCAAATCTGTGTGATTGTGAATTCCTCAAGTGCAAGCAACTGAGCGATTTAGAATCCCTTGGATAATGAAACCCAAAATACGGACAGAACACTGATCGGATTAGAAAATGAAACACTAAAATTGCGACCAAGTATGAAATCTGACTATTCCTTGAACGATCAAAAACAGCAAGTGAGCAATTTACCTGTTTTACCTGTGAGCGATTTAGAGTCCGGATACCTCGATGTATAAAATGCCAAGTCCTAAATCGATTGATGAGTGTGAAAGACTTACCTGAGCGATTTAGAAACCCGGATAGATGGATTGAGCGATTTAGAATCCGGATAAAAATTCTTGAAACTGGCCAAGGAAATGAACGATATAGATATCCGGTCAATGAGATTGAGCGATATATCCTAAATCGATTAGACCTCTGTTAAGTGATTTAAGCAAAAACTGGCTAAGTCGATGAAGATGTTTTCAATTAAGGTCAATCCAGACGAGGAAGATGAACCTGAGCGATTTACCTATTACACCGGTCATGGTTTCTGCGATTTACCTCTTATCCGTTCAAGCTTTGTGCGAATCCGGACAATTATCCGGTCAAGAGATGATCGAATCCGGACACTTATCCGCTGAAATGGTGTGCGATTTAGCCTGCAATGAAGAAACTGTCTTGAGCGATGAAGAATCCGTATGAGTCTGTATGATAGAATGGAAATACTATTTGGGCCTAAACCAGATGGGCCATGAATTTGGGCGATTTAACAACACTTAAACAATCTAAAATAAAAAAAACAGATTAAAAACTATCAAAAACACAAAAACATAAAAAAAATTTAAAAAATGGATCAAAACACTGACTTTTTAAGAAAAATTTAAGAACACGAAAAAAATTTAAAAACACAAAATCCGATTAAATCTTGAAATGCAATGATCAAATGACAAAAGTTAGTGAATAACAAAGATTCACAATTCAATTCCGAGCATTTTGATCACGATTTAAACACAAAAACATGAGATTTTTTTAAAAAAAATCGGATCAAACTAAAAAAAAATTAAGAACACGAAGAACAAAAAAATTTCAGAAAATAATCTTCAACAATTCTTCAAAATCTGATTTCTTCTTCTTCTGATTTCTTGCATTTCTGCTCTGATACCAATTGTGAGTCCACAATGATCAATCTTCAAGTAATCTCTATATGAATCTATGGCAGATTAAGATAAATCTTCAAGAACATTCATATGAACTTTGAGAGAGAA
>NC_037544.1:29561265-29570177 GCF_001531365.2 Cynara cardunculus var. scolymus | reverse complement strand
CGCTGAGTCTTTGGCAACTTCGTAACTAGGTCCATTGTTAACTCCTCCCATTTCCACACTGGAACCTCTAAAGGCTGTAAACTCCCGTATGGCTTTTGATGCTCAGCCTTCACTTTCATACAGGTAATACACTGYTYWACATAATGTGCAATATCGGTTTTCATCCCCACCAGTAATCAGTACGAAGATCGTAGTACATCTTAGTGCTTCCTGGATGGATAGACATTCTCGGTTTATGCGCCTCAGCCAATACGGTATCTCGTGCACCACCAAATCTAGGGACCCAGATTCAGGTCTTAAAGACTTTCAAACCACGAGAGTCTTCAGATAAAGAGTCGACATGACCCACCATTCGTTCCGACTTGACATGCTCAAGCTTCAAAGCCTCATGCTACCATTTTTGTATATCGGTGAACAGATTGGTTTTCATAGACATATGAGTGATAGCATAACATACAGGATTCGCGTATGCTTTCCGACTCAAAGCATCTGCCACTACGTTGGCTTTACCCGGATGATAGAGTAGCTCACAGTCGTAATCCTTAATAAGCTCCATAGCATGCTGCTGACACATATTCAAAGTCTGTTGATCGAACAAGTATTTTAGACTTTTATGATCGGTGTAGAGTTGGCATTTTGTGCCATAAAGATAGTGGCACCATAATTTAAGTGCAAAGACCACCACTGCCAACTCAAGATCATGAGTGGGGTAATTCTTTTCGTATTCATTCAATTGACGTGACGCATAAGCGATGACCCTTCCTTTCTGCATCAATACACAACCAAGTCCTAATCGTGAGGCATCACTATAAACTACAAAATCCTCGCTACCTTTAGGTAAAGAAAGAATTGGTGCGTGTGTCAAACAATCTTTCAAAGTCTGAAATGCCTTTTCTTGATCTTTGGTCCACACAAATTTTGCATCTTTGCGGGTAAGGGAAGTGAGAGGAACAAAAATCTTAGAGAAATCCCAAATGAAACGTCGGTAATATCCCGCTAGGCCGAGAAAACTCCGAATCTCTGAGGCATTCTTGGGTTGCTCCCATTTTTGCATTGCTTCAATCTTGGCAGGATCCACAGAGATACCGTCACATGTCCCAAGAATTGTACCTGACGTAGCCAAAATTCACATTTTGAAAATTTAGCATAAAGTCGTTCTTTTCTCAACAACTCCAGCATCTGTCGAAGGTGTGTTGCATGATCGGTCTCAGACTTCGAGTACACAAGAATGTCATCAATGAATACAATTACAGACTTATCGAGCATCAAATGACGTACTCAATTTATTAAGTCCATAAACACAGCTGGAGCATTTGTGAGACCGAAAGGCATCACCAGAAATTCATAATGCCCATATCTCGTACGGAAAGCAGTCTTAGGTACATCCTCCTCCCGTACCTTTAGCTGGTGATAACCTGATCTGAGATCAATCTTGGAGAAGAACCTTGCACCTTGAAGCTGATCAAACAAATCATCAATACGGGGTAACGGATGCTTATTCTTAATTGTTACCTTATTCAGCTCATGATAATCGATGCACATCCGGAAAGATCCGTCTTTCTTCTTGACAAACAACACCGGAGCACCCCATGGTGAAGTGCTCGGTCGTATGAAATCTTTATCCAATAGCTCTTGTAGTTGATCCATCATTTCTTTCATTTCTGGAGGCGCTAGACGATAAGGAGTCTTCGCTATCGGTGCTGCACCCAGTATCAAGTCGATTCTAAACTCCACTTGCCTATCTGGTGGCAATCCAGGAAAGTCTTCAGGAAACACGTCCGGGTATTCACGTACTATTGGTACATTGTCCAGAGTCTTCTTCTTCATCTCCTTTGTCGAATCTAGGACATACGCTAAGAAAGACGAGTATCCTTTAGTTAAATAATGTAGAGCCTTGAGTATAGAGATTAATTTAAGGTTGATCACTCGTCGTTCACCATAGACATATAAGAATTCTCCATTTTCCATCGAAATTTGTACCATTCGCCGCGAGCAAATGATTTCTGCTCGGTTCTTCGTCAACCAATCCATACCAATTACCACATCAAAGTTATGAATATCCATTGGAATCAAATTGACCGTGAACTCATGGTCATCTAAGTCTAATTTACAGTCTTTATAAACTTTATCAACTACGAGTGTTACTCCATTCGCAGTGTCAACATGAAAAGGTTTTTCAAGCATGATTGGCACATAATCGAGGTACTGAGTATAATAAAGTGACACAAAAGAATTCGTGGCTCCCGAGTCAAATAAAATACATGCAGGTCTTTCATTGAGAAGGAAAATACCTGTTATGACGTCTGGTTCCTTCAATGCCTCCTCTACTGTGATTTGAAAAGCCCTGGCTCGTGCCCTGGGCACCTCCTCCTTTTGGGTTGAAGTACCCACTCTTGTTGGTTGTTGTACCGAGGCTTTGCTTTCATCTTTTTTTATACGGGGACAATCTTTAATRCGATGYCCTAAYAYTCCGCAGGAMWAGCATGCACGATCTCTCTGGGGACAATTCATCCTAACATGACCCGCTTCACCGCAACAAAAGCATTTAATGACAGATCTATCCGTATCACACCGGCCTTGTTGTGTCTTTCTGTACCTCCGACAGTCTCTTGGTGTGCTCGACTGAAGGCTAAATGCCTGAGAGGATACACGTGGGGTACTCCGAGATTGAATTCTCCTCTGGTTGGAAAATCGAGAGAACCGCTGTGTTGGGGTAGACATCATCCTCTCAGTTCGCGGATGTTTCGACATCGGTTCATTTTCATCAGGAATGGATAATTCATACTCACAACGTCGAGCGTATTCAACTATCTTGCTAAAACTGGAACCATCACGACTTACCACAAAACTTCGAATCTCCTTTCGTAGTCCTCCAATGAAATGTTCGATCTTATCCTGTTCGGAGCTTAGGAATCGTTGTGCGAATTGTGCCTTCTTGTTGAATTCAGTTTCATAATCAAGTATAGTCATCTTACCTTTTTTCAGATCCAAGAACTCCTTTTCAAGATGCCTTTTTAGGTCAACAGGGCAATATTGTTCAAAGAACTTTTTCTGAAATTCGTCCCACGTCAAACTGTTACGTGTCGTCGTGTCTAAAGACTCATACGTGGCATTCCACTACAACAGGGCTCGCTCTACGAGCATCGCAGATGCATATTTTACTTTATCGCTATCTATTACCTTGGTAATTTGAAACACCTTTTCCGTGTTCTGGATCCATTGCATCGCCATTTCAGGATCTGATTGCCCCGCATATTCTGTAGCACCACAGCTTCTGAAAGTTTTAAATGAAACCCGGTCGGACTTAGGTTTCAGTGCATCTTTGACTTTGTTTGAATGCTTACCACGATTGTCGGGTTCCATGGGATTGTTTTGATTACGTTCTTCCTCAAAGCATCGCTCCATTTCTTGACGCTGTCGTTCTAGAGCCGTAGTTAATCGATCATCCAAAAGTTTCAATAGTCGTTCTGTACGAGGGGACAAAGCGAGATTTTCATCGTTCTCGGCACCTTCTGGAGCATTTATATCCAGTATGGGGTTGTTTTCCCCAACATTTTGTGTTTGACTTTGCTCATCATGCTCCGACATTTTTACTGTGAAAACAACACATCTCTGTTAAACACAATCCAAACCTTGGTCCCAACCCAACTTAGGTCTCTCCTACAGGTCCGTATCCCGTATAAATCATTGCCTAGTTACTATACGATCTCAATGCCTAGGTTTAAGTCTAAATACCATTTCTGATATTCAGATCACTTAAACCGCAGCTCTAATATCATAATTGTAACATCGGTTACGCTAATTCTTAATAAAAAGAAACTATTTATCCAAAAGATTTTCCATAAAGTAATCTCCAAGCAAATACAGGATATATGTTATAGATTTCCACCAAAAATAAAATAACGAAGCCTGCAACCAACGATTTTCGGTACTATAAGTCGGGTCCAAAAATACAAATATATCTACCCAAAAGTATTATATGCATAGATACAACTCAAGATGATATATGCACAACAAGTACCAAAAAGATATCCAGGATCTGGAATCCTACAAGCAGATCTAAACTGCTTTATCTTTCCTTTGGACAGCTACCGACCTTCCTGAAAAGAAAATTTATTCTAAAAAAAATAAGCGACAAGGCTTAGTGAGATTATACCAAAGCTTATAATTATATATTTTACAAAAAAAAAATACAAATATTAGACGAAACAAAATAGAGAGAATCGCTTATTTGTGAATTAGACTGTTAGCTCAAAAATCTGCCAGAATTTCGCCCAGAGCGCAGTACAACCAGAGRCTCTGGTCGTCCAGAGGGCCTCTGGTCCCGAAGGACTTGGAGTCCAGAGCTCTGGTCTATACAACCAGAGGCTCTGGTCGTCCAGAGGGCCTCTGGTCCCGAAGGACTTCCATACTTGGCCATTTAATCACAGCAGAAAACTTTGGATCTTTCATCCTTAACATATAGTGCTTAATAAAACTTTTAGGATAATTAAGATCAATTAAAGCACCAAAAACATATCAAATACCAAAGGTATCACTACCAAAATAGAGTATACATATGCACCACACCCCTCTTCGTCTATAGGGCTCGTGCAAAGTATTCACACCCAGCTCCCTACCAGTCGGGATACGTTAATACAACAATCGGTATGCCACACCCAACCTCCCTCTCCTTGGGATACGTGGACATACACCATGCTACGACATACACACGAAGTAATACCCGTAGATCATGGTTTATCAAAAGGCCAAATAAACAGTCCCAGATCCGGACTCAACCACAACGTAAAAGGATTAAAAAATACCAAAACAAAGTTAAGGAAAATTCATCTTACAAAATAACGCATGCAAAATCAGCAACTTTTCAGTAAGAAATCATATACATATACTATATATAAGTATAAGTTCGGTATAAACTCACAGTGCTTTATTATAAACAACCGAACGCGGTAACATCCAATTCCAACCAACAATAGCATTAAACCTTCAAAGGCTCTAAATAGCCTTAAAACAGCCCCTGGAGTAAACATTTCAAGTATCAATAACAAACTATATCCTAACCTCAGGTTATACACTTTTGATCTTGATTATCCTATTTACACTTTCTTGTACAGCCCTCTGTTCAACCCCTGTTTTACCACACTTAGACTCAGATTTAGCCACTGACCTGAAAATACTAAATAAAGTATCCTCTTAAAGCTTTCTAATGAAACTGACCTCACATTTTTAAGATTTTTCTTGATTTGATATGAATTTTTAACACAGCAGCATCAAAGCTGTCAAAATCCAGCTTTATAACTCACTGCATGTTGAAGATTTTACCCAATTTAGCTTTAAATTCACACATTAATCAACATTATCTTTTATAATCTTTCAAATGCAGAACCTAGCCTCTAAATTAACACTTCTACTTGAAATAAACTTGTAATTAGAAGCATACCTTTGRTGATTAACACATAATCCTCAAGAATCTAACATTGATCATCAAGGATTGAAAGATTAATCTTAAGTGTGTGTAAATCGCACCTTGAGTGTGTGAGAGTTCTAGAGGTGAGAAAATATGACTGATTTAGAGTGCTAGGCACGGTTTTGACCTGTTTTGGTCAACAGTCCACCTAGTTTGCCATAGTTGATAGATTTAGTCCCTCATACGTAACTTGGTCGTTTCAACTCCGTTTCGCACGAAACTTTTCAGATCTCATAATTGATATATAAGAAGCTTAAATATAAAATTCCAGCCTCTAACTCGATCCAAAAGTTCATATTCCAATCTAACTTAAGTAAGTACGAATCCATAAATTACTATACTAACTTAATTAAACATGCTTAGCAACTTAAATGGACTTTTAGAAAGTTGGATGTTACATCAAGGCCAACAACCACATTGCCTTGCTAGAGATACCCTCCACCAGAGCATTTTACCAAGAAGCGACGGACTTCCTCAAACAGTCGTCCCTTGGATATGCTCTCAACCATGAGCCTCTCATGGTCAAGGAAATTCTCCAGCAGTTTTGGTATACTGTTGAGATGGTCGAGGTCCAAGACGAAGCTGGACGCACTATGGAGAAAATCCACTTCACTTTCAGCCGCATGGAAGTGAACTTTGGGGTTTCTATACTCTAATCAGCTTTCCGTCTTCCCAGGGGTCCTTTCGATAGCGAACCCTCCACCACCGAGATCATTTCCTTCTTCGACGCCATTGGCTACCAATGGCCAATGAAGAAGGACTCTAGCGCTCCTCTCAAATCCCTCACGAAGATTGAGAAAAACAGGATGTCAGCTGTCTGGCAATACCTGTTTTCTCATTTCATCCTGTGCATGGGTGGAAAAACTAGCGGTCAGGACTAGGCCTCCAGGATTGCCTTGATCATAGACGTTTCTGCGATTCAGCGTCGCAATATAAATTATGCTGCGGTCATTTTCGATGACCTGGTGGTGAAGCTGAACAAGCGCCAACGAGAAAAGGTGGTGCCTTACACCTGGTTTCTTTCTATGGTATTGACTAAATTCTTCAAAAGTCTTTACTCCAAAGAAGGAAACCTTCCAGTGTTTAGGCTTGGATCCAGGATTCTGGATCATAAGCTGAGGGACAGTGATGTGGCACTCTCTTCCATTGTGTCCATCACTACCTCTTCCTCTCAGGTGGTCAGGACAAGGGCAAACCCCCCGAGTCTAGCCAAGCCACCAGAACCCCTTCAAAACGACCCTCTCAACCAACTCTTGGTTCTCCTCAGAGAGCCAAGAAAGCCAAGAAAGCCAAAAAGGGGACAGCCACGTCACTAGCTGGGGCCTCTCAAAAGGCTTCAGTTATTGAAACTAGTCTTACCCCCGAGGCGTCTTCTTTATCCCTCCCAGCTCTTCAGTGATTTCTCCCATCACTGTCATATCAGTGGTACCTTCACCAATCACTTCAGTGACCCAAATCACTGAAAGTGTAGATATCAGCGCCGCCACCGCTGAACACCCACGACTTTTCTCAACCATTTTCTCTTCTCCTCCCTCCTTGGTCTTTACACATGTCGATGATGTATCAGCGATAGTCCTTCCTGATACTAAGACACGCACCACTGGACCTGAGGTTGCTCCTCTCGATGCTCCTCAGTATACGGATGTCCATCCTCTTGAGGACATCTTTACTCCTACCAGTGACACTCCTTTCGATGTCACTGAAGGCCCCTCAGGTATTCCATCTTCCTACCCCTTYATTTCTTCTAACCTTGAGCCTTTAGCTCACCCTTCTTCTTTTGCAGGTCCTTCTTTGATGCATCATCCTGATGCTCAAAAAGTGGAAGAGGAAGAAAGAGAGAAAGATGATGAGGGAGATGAAGAGATCGATGATGACTATGATATGACATCTGACGTCAAGCTTCTCCTTCCAGCCGTTGATACCGTTCTCTCCAGGGTCAATGAAGTTCACCAAGAGATGCCCCGCCAAGGAGATCTTGATGCGAACTTCCTTGCCCTCCAGGCGGATGTTCAAGAAGTTCAGAGTCAGCTTCAGACTCTCCAAGAAGCTGTTCACGCCAAGGACGATGCCATTGCTGTTCTTCACAGCAGGGCTGACGATGCTCAGGCGATAGCTGATCAGCAGACTGGTCTTCTTCAACAAATCCTAGATGATGTCCGTCAACCAGCTCCAGTGATTGTACCTTCCTTCTCTGCCGATGATTACGCCCAGCTCCATGAGACGCGTGAGACAACGACAACTCTAGCCAATGCTTTGCAAAGGCTGGAGGAATCCATGGTTCTCCAGCGTCAGCGCTTGGACGAACTCTCTGGCCAATTCTCTCGAGTCTTAGCCAGAGACGGGGAGATGAGGTCCAATGCTGGTGAATCGTCTGATGCTGCTCCTACAGCTTCTCAGGCTGTTGGTCCAGTATCAGCTTCAGTTGCAATTGAAGCCGAGGCTCTCGAAGCTGAAGCAGTCGCTGCTACTGTAATCCCTACCACCGAAGCTGCTCAAGCTGAGGTTGTAGAAGCCATCCCTAGGGATGATGTCCATACCATCACTGCTGCTGGTGATGATGATGATGATGTTGATGAAGATGAAGAAGATGATAATGAAGACGATGATGAACCTGTCATTCCAGACACCGGAGATGATCTAGATGGTGACGACGATGATGATGAAGATGACTTTACCATCAAGTTCTAGAAGCCATCAACCGTCACCAAAGGTGTTGCTCTCGGGGACTCTGCATCCCAGGGGGAGCAAAGGCAAGGTGAATCGACTCCATCAGGGAACCAGGACCCCAAGTCAAAAGGCATGGCGGTCGCTAAAGAAGGTAATTTGAAGGTACTTTTCAAAAATCCTCAACAAACCTTGTTTGAAGACTCTACCTCTCAGGTAGTAATCACTTCAGAATATCAACTTCATATCCCATCAACAACCTGCGGTCGACTGGAGTGGGTATCTGATCAACCCAACTCTTCTGCTCCAACAGACCAGCAGATGTCTCAGCTAAAGAAGTCGCTTGACCAGACTAGAGTAAAAATTCCTCTTCGTACCTCTAGTGGTGGTGAGTTTTACTTCCTATCTGAAGCTGAAAGACTCGAGGCATTAATGGCTGAAGAAGAGCTAGAGCTTCAAAAGAAGTAGACTGAAGACAGCTTAAAGCTGGCCAAGTCACTAGCTGCTAAAGTCCTTGCCAAGAAAAAGTCCAAGAAAATGGTGAATCCTGTCCAAGCCCAAGCTAAACTTCTTTCAATGGCATAAGCTGAACGAAAGAAGAAGCTGAAGCTAGAGGATAAGGATAAGCAATGGAGTGAAGCAAAACTGAAAAAGAGACTCAGTCCCCGCCCAATCAKYARCGTCAGCATCAGCGGACGATCTAAAGACGGTGGAACACTGGTCTCAATGCTCATCACCAGGGACAATCTTGATGCCGTTACCGAGTACCCTTCCTACCTTG
>NC_037544.1:29545067-29560299 GCF_001531365.2 Cynara cardunculus var. scolymus | reverse complement strand
CTTTTAGTTCCAGCGATCTTCACTGAGTATGTTCAGTGATCACTGAAGAACTTGCATTGTAAATCTTTCAGAGACATCAATACTTCAAGAAGACAACACTCATACCAAAGAACCTTCAGCAAACGTCGAAGACTGAAACTGAAGATTAGTACGGTACGGAACCGATTAGTCGACTCCTTGTCCACCAACTTTAGGTAAGGATGTCTGCTCAGAAATAGTGCTTTTGTACTATTCACTGTAGCAAAGGACAAGCCTTCCTCTTAAGGTTTGACACGCACTCTAAACCTACCATATTGCATTAAATGATCATTAAATGCACTGGGCATAAATAGAAGTGTTTCTTCTCCATGCAGAGAGCGCGTATCTCTCTCTAACCTAATTCTTACTTCAAGCATCTTCTAGCTTAAGTAAAGGATCTTTCTTTTAGCAATTTCTTTTCTTGTATTTGCTAAAGCTTTTTGTGTAACCAAAGATTGTTTAGATAGTTTTTTATTACCTTATCTTTCCGCAAACAATCTTGTAAAATCTGTATTGATCTTCTCTATCAATATATATTTTAAATTTGAAAATATTGTGTTTGTATTCATCCCCCCTTCTACAAATATTTCTCTTCTTGTAGACCTTTACGGGACCAACAAGTATTTCATTTGTTAAATTTATGTAACTACTAACCCGCCAACCCAACCCAGACCAACCCGCTGCAACCCACAAGGTTGGGTTGTATTGAGATTTTTCCAGACTACCATAACTGGGTTGGGTTGTAAAATTATTGTAAACCGCCCAACCCAACCCACACACCCCCTAGTTTTAGTTTTTTGTTGTGTTCTATTATTATCTTATTTTATTCTTATTCCTAATCTTATTTTATTTTATTCTTATATGTGGGTAAAGTACAAAAAATCCCTAAAATAACCAGTTTTCACAGATCAAATCACCTCCTAGCCATTCCTCTCCCACTTTCACCTAAAAGTCGCTTTGTAAGTGTTTGGGTCGCGCAACTTACGAGAGGCTATAAAAAACAAGTATAAGGTGGTTTCCAATATTTTATAGCATATGCTATGAATAATGCTATTAGCCAACGCTAGTGAACCTATTTCATGCAAGGGCCACAAGTGCCTTTGCCGCAAGTGGAGAAGAAGTGATTATTCATCTCCTTGATTTGGTTTTCACGTGGGAAATATTAGGTTGTAAATTTACAACGCTTGTGTGGGAAGTGCAATTGCCGCAAGTGAAGAAAAGTAAAGTTAACTTTTTTAAAATCATCATGGCTCCCTCTGCAAGAGTAAACAAAAGTGAAGTTCACATTTTTAACTCATTATTTACCCCCTCCTTCAAGAAAATACAAGTGAAGTTTAATTTAATTATTTTCAACTTTTCAATGCACCTTCATAAGTTATAGCAAGGACACTTGTAGAGGTATTGATAAAATGGTAAAAATGGGAGATGAATGACTAGGAGGTGAATTGCGTTAATTAAAATGGCTATATACGTTAATTTCCCAAGGAATTATCACATTAGAGTCTTTAAACTATTTTTTTTGAAAATATAAATCCTTAAACTTTATGAAATCAAACCGTAAATCCTTAAACCTATTAAAAAAAACTCAATGAACCTTCATATTTTAAGTGATTAGATCCTGAAATATTTTTTTTAACGAATAAATCATACGTTTATAAAAAATTACAATTTTTATAAAAACAACATGAAATTCAAAATAAACCCAAAGATACAACAAGATATAAGAGAAGGTATTGTGAGATGCATTAGGGAGAAGGAAACATACAAAAAAGAAAGAGAAAAACAAAGCGAAGGAAGTAACCTTAGTTCTTGAAAAGCCCAATTAACATAAAGGCCACTATAGATAGAAAAACCAAGTCCGTTGTTATCATGAAGACTACGAATCACTTAACTCGTTGGGAGAAAGTAGAATTGGTTTTTCAATTCACAATCCCCATGAAATGATCCTTTTTTTAGACGTCTCGACACCCACTCAAAAACTTAGTTTCGAATCTCGACGAATTCTACCTGAGCATGAACCAATGTTTTTTTGAAGATTATGCTTGTTATTACGATGACCATATCAGTAGACAAGTGTCCCAAATGCAAGCCTACATTGTTTGTTTTAGCTAAAGTGAGGAGATATCACCCCCTCGATAACACAAACTTTCTGATGTCAAGTCTCTCAAATCAGTATTGATGCCCCACCATTAACGGAACATGTCCCAAATTTGTTTTACAAATGTGCAAGTCTCTCAAAAACGGTATGAAAGTACAATAAACCAATAAAACAAAATACAATACACCGAGTTTGTTATGATCACGTGATTGTCACTTGAATCTGAAAAATAAATAATTATTAGTTTCTCTTATGATTCTCATTTGAAAATGAAAATGATATTTAATTATTTTTATTGGTTTATTGTATTTTGCTACTGATCTGGATACATTAATTGAAAAATGATATATTTCTTTCGTTTTATAAGTGTACAGACTTGGTTCAAAAAAATATCTAAGAACTTAGACTATGTTTGACAAACTAGTTGATAAGCTAGCTGCTGAAGAGATAACTGATGAACAAATCATGTTTGACAAAACTAGCTGATAAGAATGTAAAATGACTAAAAAAGACATTTTGAAAAATTAATCAATTATAATATTTCAAATTATAATTGAAACAATACTCTAATAATATAATACATTAATTGATACAAACAAGATGGTAAAAAAAATTAGAAAAATATAATATATTGATTACAAGAATTTTAGATTGATTATTATATATTATAGAGTAAATTATAAATTTCATCCCTATGGTTATATGAAAATATGGATTGGGTCCCTTAAAGAAAATAACTAGATGTATAGTCACCATGGTTTCACTTTTGTTATGGATTAGGTCCCTCATCCTAACTTTGTTAACTTTAGTTCAGTTAAGTCAGGGTTATTTTAGTCATTCTCACTTTTTCGTATATTAAGAAAACAAAAAATTAATAATATTATTTTTATTACGTGTTACATTATTATACATTATTTTCTTTGTTACGTATACGTAATATAACCCCTCTTGTGGAGACTCTAAATTCCTCCGAAAATCTCCGGCACTGACTATCCCCTACCCCATCCCAACTGAAAACTCATCTCTCCGACTTCTTCACCAGCCTCCTCCATCTCCGATCAAACATGTCCCGGTACACATTTCCTTCCCATCTCATCTCTCGTCCCAAATAACAACAATAATCCTTCGTCCATTTCCAAACTCTAGCCAATCGACCACTGCCCTATTCTTCCTCAAAAGCTTCACAACATGTAACCAACTTCGTTTTCTTCCTAAAGAGCTTCACCACCATTACTAACCGCGAGCAAGGTAAAACCCTTGTAAAACCTTCATCGAATTCCCAAAGTCACAAACAAAGAATATCAAGAAAGTTTCAAATTAAGAACACAATTTCTTTTGGGGTTTTCTTCTTGTTCAACTCTGGTTTAGAGAGGAACCAGAAGCCTGCAACTCTGGTTTTCCCAAATTAGAAACAATAAACCAATAAAAAATCAGGACCAAATCAAAACCCACCCATGAACTTGATTTCTCTAGTTTCGATCGAAGACAAAAACCAATGAATTCATATTGGAGATATCTTTGTTTTCTTATGTTTCGATTTCTCTGGAAGGTTGGTGGTGATGTTTTAGAGACTTGAAGAGGTGGTGGTGGTTTCTAGAGGTGGAGAAGGGTGATTGAGGGAGGGAATAGATCCATTTGACAGGGATGATAAGTTTTAATTAAAATATAATTGAATATATATAATATTTAATTGTATAATAATAGTTTAAGATATAATATTAATTCATTTTTTATTTAATATGATAAAAAAATGATCATAATATCTCTTACTTAACAGCTTCAAAATAAACAGAGTTAGATTGAGGGACTTAATCCGCAACAAAATTGAAACCATAATGATGATATTTTTAATTAAGTAGTTTAGGGGACCCAATCCAAAAACTTTCTATAACCATAGGGACCCGATCTGTAATTTACTCTATATTATAATATTTGAATTTGTTAAAACAAATTTTAGAAAAAATCTATTATTTATGATTTTAAATAAACTTTAACATAATATGAATAACAATAAAAATGTCTACCTTACATATTCTATTTAGTTAATATTCTTTCAAAAAATATAATAATAACTAAATTAAATATTTTATTTTCAAATTTGTTAACACATTTTTATTATCTATTAAACTAAATAAATATAACTTTAAAGTTTATGATACATAAACAATACTAAACTATTATATTTGCGTTTTGATAACTAAATATATTTAAAAATAATAATATAAAAATAATTGATATAATTAATATGTACTGTAAGTAATTAATATGTAATATTAATGAATAATATATAACTAATAATTAATTTCCAATTTATACTAATTAATATTTATCAATATTAGTAATATTTAAAAAAATTAATATTTATTTATAATTAATGTTAATGAGAGTTATAATTGTAAAAAATGACAATAAACTAACAAAACGATACTCCAAATAGCATTTCAATAAGCTAGCTTATGTGCCTCTAAATATGTACCTAGAAAATAAGCTAGTTTATTTTTGCGGAATAATGCCTTAATCATTCAAAAAATGAAAATTCGATGGATTTCTTGGGTTTTAAAAAGTTTGAGGATTTATTTGTCGATTTTAGAAAGTTCAAAAATCTATTTATTCAAAAAAAATGTTAATGGACTTAATCTCTCAAAATTTAATAGTTCGTTGGATTTTTTTTGGACTTTTCCTTTTATCTCTCTATATATTATATATTACCAACTTTTTTTTTTCTTTTTTAAAATCAAAATAAAAAAGAGGTAAAAATACTAAATTGTCCCTCATATGAAAGGCACATGAGGTGAATAACTGAGCTTTAATTAATGGTGTTAATTAGAGAGACGTTTTTAGGCTCTAAAACATAAAAATGCACTACTAAAGTACTTTACGAATTTCGGGGATCAAAATAAAAAATCATGCTAAGAAAAAGGACCACAATGTAATTCACTCATCTATTAAATCCCTTTTATGTTTTTTAGATTACTTATATTAATAAGTAATTACGTTCTTTGTTCATATGGTTTACACAAAATTACATAGTGCATTCATAAAATGAAATACTTATTAAGTTTCCTCCTTGTGGGATGCATTTTATAACGTATATGGCCCCTTGCTCTTAGTCTATCCAAAAATTATGTTAAGTAGGTTAACTAGAGGGCCATTTTACTCTTATATCATTGTTAATAAAAACTTAAAAATATATTATTGTAGTATAACTTCTCCATTTTCCCTGTGAAGCAACTTCCCCTCCCCTGGCCACCCATCGACCACTATCTGCTCCTCTTGTCCCCCAGTGGTTTTCTTCCCTACACTAGTGAAACCACCACTGTAATCTGTTTCTCTTCTCAACCCCCTTTTGTCATCTTAACTTTCGCCTCCACCATATAGTAAATATGGATCTCTTTTTCCAGCAATGGAGGTTAAGATGGAAGTAAATAAAACATAGACGACATGTAGTAAATCTGCATCTGCTTCTCCTGCCTTGTTGTTCATCCTTGTGCGCCCTTCAATTCCATAATTTGATTCTCACAAAAACAATCTAATCCTCCTTCAAGTTCAAGAGCCAAAAACATAATCCTTAAAGACAAGAATGTAATTTACTCTACATCAATTATAGAGTAAAGTTCCTTTAATGATCGTCTATTTTAACGGACTTCGTGGTCCAACTTCATTTATTCAGTTTTTTCTTAGTCCTGGAGGTGATGACTTTCACATGAAGTGTTTGTAGAAGTGGGGGTTTGAATACAAACACAACAAATTTTTACTTTTTTGTATAAAACAAAGAACTACAAATTTGTTGCGGAAGTTAGGAAGGTAAGACCTGTGATCCTAAACAATCTTACTGGTGAGAAAATTGTTCTATAAATAAAAGAGTGGGGGGAAGGAGGTACACTTTAAGACCCGAAGGACGAAAGAAGTTTTTTAGATGTTGACGCCTATTTTGTCTTAAAAAGTATCACATATAAGTTCTTTCAAAACAGCTGAGTAACAATGAATGACATGGGTGACATTTATAATCGTCATTGCATTAAATGTTTTTGTCCAACTTTAACATGTGTCTTCTTTTGATTTACTGATTTATGTGTGCTTTTATTTTTCATTTCAACCATTGATATTGATGTAGATACTAGTTAATGTATCACATCCTTCTTTATGCCGAAGGAACAGTAAAGGAAGCATGACACTAATAAAATAGTGTTTTAGAACGAACTTGTTTTTCATATCAAGATAGTTGTGGAGAGTTGGTGAGCCAAACTTGTTGGAAAAGTTTGTACTCCAAAATTGGGTTTGTCATCTTACTAGTAGACTTTATATTGTATTGATCTACTTTTTGGCTAGATGACAAACCAATCCGCTTTGGTAACGATCTTGACTTCGCTTCAACTAGTCTTTAGTTTTGTTGAAGGCATTTTTATTCTTGAATCAGTATAGATAGTTACAAGAATTCTACAAGTAAAAATCCTATCCATTTCTATTCTGAAATATAAGCAAGATATCATATTTCCAACAATAAAAATATTATGAAGATGCTTTATCAGATACTAAAAGACTTGGTACAAATGATGGACATTTGAATCTTAAGCTTTAAGTGACCAATTAAGAAAGTCAATTGAGTTTCCTTGATCGGATGGGAATTTCTTAAAGACATAAGATTTGACTTTACAATCTATACAAAAGGATCCGATGAATCAGTTACATTCGTAACCTTAAGCTTAAGGTGTGGATGTTACTATATTGGAACTATATCCAATGATGAAGTTCATAGGATATATTTCTTGTATTAGTTAAACAAAAATTCCTTTTTAAGTGTTTGGTCGGATACTATGATTATTATTTACATGTTCGATGGTTGAGACCAACAATCTTCCCCTATTTGTTAATAATACATATAGTTATTCATGAGATGAACACTTAGAAAAAAATGGCACTAAACCCAAAAATTCGAACTCATAAATTCAATGATCCATTTTAAATTCTTTTTTCCTTTCTCTTTTTGTTCGTTTCTTTTTCTAAGGCTTTTTCTTTTTCTTTTATTTTCTTCCCTCCTTTTTTTCTTTCTCTTTTCTTTTGATCGGATTACAAGACATAGTATAAATAAATACATAACAACAGAAATTGACTAGCTTATGAAAGTTTATATCGAATAGATTTGGTTTTTCCTCAAAAATCAGATCTTCAAATTTCATATCACCAATACCTTTGCCTTAGTGATCAACCTGATTTTGTAGGACATATTTTATGCTATCTATGAATGCCTTTCCATACTCATCCTTTGGAGCGATTTTAAGAAGTGCATGGAGATGACCGATAATTCTTTTGATTGTTGGAGTCGTAGATCTCCAAAGAGATCGTAGAAATACATCCCTGCAAATGAAAGGGCCAATTTGTTCTATATCGCATTGAATCTCCAGGAGGAAAGGTTAGATCAAGATTGGTAGTGATAAGAAGAATACTGATAAAACGAGAAACTCGATAATCTTCGTATCTGTTTGAATCTTGAGCAGAACAAGAGGATTGTTTGATAGCTCTGAAGGTTTTTATGAGGTTAAATGAATAAGAGTTTAAAAAGATAGTTCAAAGATTTGAGGAGTGGGGAATAAGTGCCTGAATCCTTTTTATGACCATGAGCTTGTACATGCTTTTGTTGTCTCAAGTGGCCTTAATAATTATCAACTGCTCAAAGTAGCCGAAGATGACTAACCAGTGAATATCTTCATCTTTACCCATAAAATCATCCCAAACTAGTTTAATTTTGATTAATGGATCCTTAAATCCTTTTTTCTTACACCCAATCATCATGGCTTTGATTAGTTTGGCCTTATGACTTCTTCTAGAAAAGATGTTATTGAATTCTTCAAGTTTCTTATGTCTTTTTAATTGAAGAGCTTTGGCCTCTGTTAGCTCTTCTTTAGAAATATTTACATCTTCCAGATTAGACTGTGGAGGAAAAGGCGGCATCCGAAGAGAATCTATGTCATCTCTATTTTGGATTTCAAATATTTTAGCTTTCTTCTTTTTCCTTAATTCCTCTTCTTCCTCAGCCATTATAATCCTTTTTCCTTTGTCTACAATTGTTGTCGATGGATTAGATTGCAATGTCAAGGGTTTTGAAGACAAATAGATGACATGTTCATATGAGACAACAACAATATCCAGTTAAGCTATTGAGGTATCTTCAATAGTCTTGACAACATCAGATTCTTTGACAACTTCATCGATTCTTTTAGAATTTCATCAGATTGATCAAACTTGAAGATTTCTCCCTCTCAACTGGATGATTTTCTTTAAGTTCACCTTGAGGTTTCTCCCCGTCAACAAGGCATTCATCTTTGTTGATCCCAGCTTGATCTACAAGAGTTATAGGATTAGTTTGTAGGGGGGTGAATACAAACATAGAAACTTTCACTTTTAAAAATTTTATATTGATAAAGAAGAATTAATACAAATTTTACAGATTGTTTGTGAAAAAGATAAGCTAAAGAAACCTATCCAAACAATCGAAAGATACACACTATTACACTTAGCAAAGAGGAAATATTTGTTGTAAGAAATAAAGACTTAGAAAAGTGTTCTTCACTTGTTCAAAGTGGTTCTCTCTCTTTAGAGAGAGAGAGTATTAAGAGAAGTAACTTCCTAGGTAAGTTTCGTAGGGAGAAAGAGTAATAACTGAGTAGAGAGCACTTAACTACCCATTTCATTTAATGCAATTCAGAAGGTATAGAACACGTGTCAAGCTTTGAGAGGAAAACTTGTCCTTTGCTACAGTGAACAGTCATGTCGATGTTCATTAGCAATCTTCTTTTGGTCAACTAAGTGGTTCGTATTGTACTATACTCTGTAAAAGGTATGGGTTTGTCCTTAGTGTGTGGAAGGACAAGACAAAAACAATTGTGCATGGTAAGATTCATTTGATCGCTAAATGATGGGATGACTCTGGAGGTCTCTTCAGCATTCACTAAAACTTGTGCAGTCTTCACACATATGTAGACGAGTTTGTAATTAGTGAATGCCACTTCAGATCACGAACGCGCTAGTCTTTAATCTTCAGTTTATGTCTTTGACATTGCTGTAGGTTCTTTGATGTGTGTTTTGTCTTCTTGAAGTATAACAGTTACTTGAGAGTTATAAACATGTTCAGCGATCACTGACAGACTCAGTGATGATCGTTGAAACTGAATAAACAGAAACACTATACTTCGATATGTAAAATGGATTATCATCATCAATCCACTAGATGTTTGATGTTGTTCCGATAGACGTTCCCAAATCTTAAGCAACATGACTCATACTGGAGTAATGAAAATTAATTTTTGATTTGATAGTCTCTAGTGATTCAGACGCCAAACCCATAGAAATATCTATATTTTTTTTGAAGCTTTATTTCTTTATCCAACGTTCCACGAGTTCAATCATGTGATCATTCAGGAGCTTCTATCTTCTTTAACACTTTATGCATGCATGATGAGTCTCAACTTGTTTCTTTAGAGCTTCTTCCTTTTGTTTGCATCGTTCATAAAACAAATAGTTTTGTTTTAGGAGACTTTGAGAGAGAGGGGGAGGCCAACTGTGAACCAATTAAGTGATTTTGAAGATTAAAGTCAAACAATTGCTAAATAAATTGAGTAGGTAACACATATATAGTGCAAATTTGATGCAAATGATCACATTTTGGATGGTTTGTAGCCAATAGTTAAGGTTGGTTTGTGAATCAGATATGAGTGGTCATATCAGATAAAGAGAAGATTTGTTATGATCCAGCAGTGGTTGGAATTTCGTAATATGAGCTTCTGGCGTCATTGTATACTACTTGATGTTAGTTCAGATGAAGTTTGTTCCTCTCATTCAAAATATAGAGAAATGGTCTCAGAGGATATGGCAAGTATCTCCATGGTTGGTTGAGCCAGGGTGCCGGTCTCACCAAATTTCATAGTAACCTGTGAAAGATGAATTTCTTGCAAAAGAGCGATTAGATATGTGTTGTCCTTCCCATAGTGGTTATTGTAGGTTCATCAGACTATGCAGGTGATATAAGGTGTGATGGTGAGGCTGTTGAAGAAGTGATTTATTTACACCACTAGCCAACAAGGATGTTATGATGGATTTAATGAGTTCTCCCTTATGTATGGCAGTACCCTTTTAGAAAGATACTGAGGAGTTGGTCGGGTGTTCAGATGCCAAGGACTCTGATTGGAAAATTTCAATATTTGATGACTTTTGAGAGTCTTTGCATAGTTGTGTGATTTTAGTCCTTTGGGATGGTTGGGTCTTCGTTAAATATCCCAGTTTGGATAAAGAGTGTGACTTAAGTTTTTGTTTATAATGAGTAGAGCTTTGATAGATTTAGATAGTTCTTTCAGAATCATGGTCCCTTTTGGAATGGGGTCAAAAGTGGCTACCAAGGAAATTCTAAGGGAAATCTAATGCTCGTGTGAGCTTGTATCGAATTTCTTCATTTTCTTGGATGACTTGGAAAAATGTGAGTGAGAGGAGGCCATTTTGGATCTCTCTTCAGATGATGAAACAATTTTGACCAATAAGAATTGACGAATTGCCTCTCTATCCGGTGTAGAGTTCCAAACTGGTCTTGAAGATTGAGCAAAAGAAATCATACATGTAGGCATCAGAGGTTTTGATGGCAAAGTCTTTTTTCTGAAGATGTTGGAAGTAATATGATTGATTTCAAGTGTTGATTCCTCAGTTAGTCTTGGAATTTTATCTCCAAGTTTGTCACCAATGAGTAGGTCCAAGAATCGAACAAATGGAACATGAGCTTTCTTCTTGCTTCTTAGGGTGATCTTTCTCACCAGTTCATCAAAATAATATTTACCAAAGTTGATATTATTCTGAAAGATTAGGGCATGGGCAAGTCTTTTGACATTGTTGGGTGATTGATCATAGCCACTAACCTTTGAACTGAGACATTGTACCAAGTGAGTAAAGAAAAAGTGCCCCTTTAATAGTGTTCGAGAAGAATAGTTCTAGAGGTTTTTGCTTCTTTGTCCTTCACACGATATTCCAGATAATGAAGAACTTCTTCAAGTTCTTCATCAGAGCAAAGATCATCATAGACCATGGAAGAAGAAGATGGAAGTTGAAGAACTTTGGTGACATCATTCGCAGTGTTGGTCACATCTTTGACGGTCAAAATAGAGGCTATAATTGAAGCATCTTTCTTCGAATATACACAGGAACACCAGAAATTGCCAAGGAGAAAGGTGCTCATAATTAATGGTGAAGGAGAAATTGTGATGGCATGATAATCATCATGCTTTTCCATGTAGCCAACATATTTTGATGAAGATAGAGTAGTATCAATATTCTAGAGAGCATTGAGCAATATTATGCAAAGAGAATTTTTATAAAGACGAAGAAAGAAAGGAGGCTTGGG
Organism: Cynara cardunculus var. scolymus; assembly: GCF_001531365.2. NCBI lineage: Eukaryota > Viridiplantae > Streptophyta > Magnoliopsida > Asterales > Asteraceae > Cynara > Cynara cardunculus. The sequence goes on along the minus strand of NC_037544.1, from coordinate 29,548,804 downwards.
TTTTAGGTACGGTGAAGAAAAATGAAGAGGTTTTGGGTATGTACATTCAATAGGGTAGATAAAATATAATCACGAGGTTTAAGATGATTAGACAGATGAAGCGGTAGAGTAGACAATTAAATTTTGAAAACCGTTTCCCTACGTTTGAGATGATAGTTGTCATCAATTAAAAGGAAATATATTTAAATATTTTGATTTTTTTAAGAGGGTAGAATCATCATATCCTTATTTTCTAGGAAATAAGATAAATATGATAATCAAGGATGGTGCATGGATACCAAAAAATTCATCATTCGATACCGAGTTTATCGAATCGAGAACATAAAATCTCATAAGTGAGAGGTCATTGAAAAAATAGAAGAAAGACCAAAAATCCGATAGAGTTCATATTTGATGAAGAATTATTGGATAATAGTTAAGAGTCATCAGATGATGTTATTGGTAGAATATGTTTAATAAGCATTAGTCAACCTCCGAAGGACAACAATTTTATTTTCTAACCCGAGAATATCTTAAAACCAAAAGAATATAGAGAGACAAGAAAAAATATATTTAAAAACAAGAACTAAATTTCCTTTTCTGACATATAGTCTTTTAGCAAGGAGTAACAACCATATCATTTTTGAGTAATGCATATTCAAAGTTTAACATTGTGTTTGATCTAGTCCCAACCATTAAAAGGAATTAGTTCTTGAGTTTTTGAATTTTCAAAACTATCAAAAAAATTCCAAATTATCATAAGGACAGTCTTTTGCGAAATGAAAGGGTTATCCACGTTTATAGCATTTTCTTGAAGCGAATCTTTCAAATTTGTTAAATTTCTTTTGAAATTTCTGAAACAGAGGATTCCTTTTTGTGAGGTGAGAATAGGAACTGTAGATGATTTTGGTCCAAGAATGCCCTTTTCATTTGTCCATTTTGGAATAAAGGAATGTTCAACATTCTCCCCTAATTAGAAAAGTATTTTTGTGTGGGATATGATGAAGATCGAATGGATTCACATTCATTTTCTTCTGGCACATGCTCAGCCCATTTTTGACAAGATGCATGAACAAAAACATCTAATATTTTATCTCCTTTTTCAGATCTGTTTGAAGATTTAGAGGAAGGATGTTGAGAATAAGAAGATCTTCTAGAATAGGTAAAAACATTTGATATTATGTCAGAGTGTTTTTATTATTAACCTGGATATCCAACTTGTGACTAATCCCAAGGCGACCACCTGCTTTGCAGATAGCCAGAAGTCACCGCATTTGAACCTCCGTGGCCATAAGGGGATTTTTAATCCTCCTTGGATTTGAACTTGGGACCTCCTGATACTTTTGACCTTTGGAACCAAGCTCAAACCAATCAGGCACCACCCTTGTGGTTATGTCAGAGTCTTTTGATGCTGAAGAGAAAGAAAAACCTAGATCATGACCATTATTGGGAATTTGGTAGTTTAAAAACTCTCATATCATCAATTGAGGCTTCACTCCAACTCTTTATATTTGTCTTTTCTTTTGAAAGATCTTCACTAGTACAAAAATGGCTTTTTTTTGCCACGGTTCTGGAAATGCCGGTTTGCCACGGTTGGATTTAGAACCATGGCTAAAAGTTATAAATAAAATTAGAGTGTTATTTTAACCACAGTTTAACTCAATAAGCATGAGAATTACGAAATAGGTCTAAACATAAAGCCATGGTTTAGACAAGGTTGTGACTAAAAGGTTTCCTATGGCTATGGTTTTTTTACCATGGCCAGTAACTGTCAAAAACCGTGGCCATAGGCAAACATATAGTTACGATTTATCAAAACCATGGCTTTATGTTGTGATAGTTATTGTCCGTGGCAAAAGACAAACATATTGCTACATGAATACAATTATTTGTGGCTAAAAAATATGTATAGCCACAAAAATATGTTAAACATGACCAATAGTCAATGTTTTTTATGACCATGGTTTTTTCTGTTACGTGGGGTAAAAAAGTAACTAATAGCCACGATTCTAAAGATTAAACTTAACTATATGTCATAATATGGTCACGGTTAGTTTGAAATTTATAGGGCTATAAGTATATCTATATCTATATATATTTATATATATAAGATCATGGTTAAATTTAATCTATGTGACTAAAAGGTAACCAATAGTCAACCACAAGGGTGGTGCCTGATTGGTTTGAGTTTGGTTCCAAAGGTCAAAAGTACCAAGAGTTCCCAGGTTTAAATCCAAGGAAGAATAAAAATCCCCTTGTGGCCACGGAGGTTCAAATACGGTGACTCCGAGCTATCTGCAAAGCAGGTGGTCGCCTTGGGATTAGTCGACTCGCATAGCGGGTTGGATATCCAGGTTAATAGAAAAGAAGGTAACCAATAGTCACGACTGAAGCAAATCAACTCACATGACTAATAAGTTGTATATCGGTATGGTTTTTATCATTTTGCTTTATCAAATGCTAATCAATAAACATGGTTTCAAAAATTGAAGTGTAACTATATGTCTGGGATTGGCCACGATTAATATGAATTTTGGGTGGCTATAAGGTGATGATTAAAATAAATCTATATGACTAAAACATAAGTAATAGTCATGGTTCTAACAATCCAATTTGTGTGACAAATAGTTTATGGTTACGGTTTTTATGATTTTGCATGAGTAAAAGATAACCAATAGCAAAAGTTCTAAAATATATGTGTTGAATGGCCACAAGTTTTATCATTTCGTGTGGCCAAAAGATAACTAGTAGTCATAGGTCTAAAAATTTGGTGTAAGTATGTGTTTTGACCACAGTTAATATGAAATTTGTGTTGTTGTAAGTATAGCCAAGGACACGGTTAATATGCAAATTATGTTGCTCTAAGTATAGCTAATATCACAGCTAAAATAAATCTAGTATATGTAATAGATATAGCTAATACCATGGATGAACAAATCAAAACATTTGACAAGGAAATTGAGGAACAAAACAAGAAATTCAGGTCTGTTAGTCCATGGGACTGCTTGTGTTTTATTTTGATTCCACAAAACGGCAGCAAGGTGCAGCCGTGGATCATGGACTGTGCAAGCTCGAAATCGGCAGCTAAAGGGATTTTTTATGGTTAAAAATCAGCAGCTCAAGAGGCTGTTTAATGGCTAAAAAAATAGTAGCTAGGGGGCTGTTTTGTGGCTAAAAATCAGCAGCAAAAGGACCTGTTTTGTGGCTAAAAAAGCAGTTACAATAGGGACTGTTTGGATGCCATTTCGAGATTGTTTTGGCCCATGTTTAGAGGTTGTTTAGAACTGTCCTAGGGTGCTGTTTACAGATGTTTTGGAAAGCATTTAGGACCTCTTTAGAGGGTCGTTTACACCTGTTTTGGAGGGGCTGAATCCTAGATTAGATGTAGAGGTAGCAATTGTGATAACCGGGTCCTGGTTGTCACCCAAGGTATTTATTATGTGAATTAATTGTTTATGTGGATACATGCTTACATTGGGTTAAATACGTGAGTATGTATATTTTATGCAAGGGGATATATGCATAATATGTAGATGCATTATATATGTTTTATATATATGAATGGTATGAAATTAATATATATGCATGTGTGTGTGTGCATGAAGTTTTATACATACATGGGTGGGGTTGGAAGTATGCATGTATGTGGGGGAGAAGAAATATGGCCGAATTTCCTATTCTGGAAAGTATAAATAGGAGGGTTGGGAACTCAGGCAAGGTTTCTTGCCTCTTTGAGAATTTGAGAGTAATTGAGAAGT
>NC_037544.1:29538567-29543952 GCF_001531365.2 Cynara cardunculus var. scolymus | reverse complement strand
AGTTGATCCTATCATTGATCATATTGAGAACTGCATTATTCGATTGAAATGCAAATATTCCTGAGCAAAGATATTTTATTATATTTTGGTGTTTATCACCCTGCATATGCAAAGAAGGGATTTACTCACTAGACCCTTCTTGTCTAACCCTCATCTTCTGTTTTAAAAATATGCAATGCAGGAACTACAGGGAAAATGTGATTATTTTCCTAAACTTGGTATCTGCTTTTGAAGATCTGCATGAGATTGCTTATTTTGGAGGATACATGTTGTTATAAATGTGATAGTACAAGATTTTATCTTGGAATTTTTCATGTGTAGATTATGTACATATAAGAATCCGTGTACTAGTGGGACCATTGTGGTGTAATATGTGTTTCTATGTAATGAAATATGTGTTATATGCAAATGTGGTGTTCCGGGGTGTTACAGAGTGGTATCAGAGCCTTAGTTTAAGGGATTTAGGTATTCAAAGCTTGTTGCCTAGATTTAAACTGTCATTTGCATGTTAAGGGTCCCGGACATAATTAGTATCACTGGAAAGAAAATATAATGGGTTGAAGAGGGCAGTATGTAAGGTGAATTCGAATTACAAATGACCAATGTAATTTCGAATTTATAGGTACATACCTATACTCGGATACCATATTATGTTTGGGAATGTGAATACGTGATATTTAATACTAAATTATCTGCAGATGTCTAGTCGATCACGAAGATCAGAGAGAATCGCCCGCCCTGAGTTCGAAGAAAGGGAGGAATCTCCTGTTAATCCTCCAACTTATGCTTCGGGGAGTAAAGGTCGAGGAAGGATTAGGGGTAGAGGTCGAGAGAGGAGTCAGATTCCAGAAAGGAATCAGGTCGAGATTTTCCCTGATATGGGGAGTCTATTTCTGGGAATGCACATCAGGAGCAGAGGCAGCAACCCGAATTTATAACTAGAGACGTTCTGGCAGAGGAAATGGGAAAATTAAGGGAAACTCTGATATCCATTATAGGACTGCCAACTAGAGTAGAAACTGAGCAAGTTGGAATTAACCCTCCAGCTCCTTCAGCAGGCAGCAATAATAGGGGAGGAGACATAAAAATGTTCCTGACATGTAAACCTCCAACATTTTCAGGAGAAAGAGATCCAGTAAAAGCAATGTGCTGGATAAAAGAGATCGAATCAGTATCTAACACCAGTAGATGTTCTGAAGAAGATAAGGTTAGATTTGCGGTATCTATGTTAAAATCTAATGCCTTGTATTAGTGGGATGTGGAGTCCTCAGCACGACCAAATATACTACAAACAATGTCATTGAAAGAATTTGTGAACAAATTCAAAACACAATTTTGTCCTACGACGGCAGTAAGGCAAATGGAAGAGGATTTCCTGAAACTGGAACAAGGGAGTAGATCCGTACGGGATTATACTGAGAAGTTTATCGAGTATTCCCATTTTAAATAACATTATGTCTCTTCAGAGTCCCGAAAGGTGGAAAGGTATGTTTGGGGTTTGAAACCTTCTATCCCGTAGTTTGTGATTACTATGAACCTTGTTACCTTCTCTTTAGCCGTAAATGATGTAGAAGTCACAGAAAGAAACAAAAATCGGCAAGGTGAAGAGAAAACAATAGAGAAAGAAAGTGGGAAGGGTCTTCAGTCAGTTTTCAAAGACCTAAGTTTATAAAATCAGATAACCGTACTCCTCAACCGCCACCTGTTAGAACTTGCCTATGGTGTCAATAGGTGCATCAGGGAAGTTGTCCGTCTGAACCAAAAAGTTGTTATCATTGTGGTGAGGCAGGACACTTGTCAAGGGACTGCACTACACCCAAAAGGTGTTTTCAGTGCAATTCACTTGATCATATCCGACCGAATTGTCCACAACTAAGAGCTCCTTGTTTGACAATAGAAAAAAATGCTCCCAGTAACCATGGAATGCCTAGTGCACCGAGAGGAGGCCCGAGTGGAGCAAGGGGTCGATTATTTCAAATGACGAAAAATGAGGCAGAAGCAACCCCAGATGTGGTAACAGGCACCTTTCTTTTGAATTCTATACGTGCTAAGGTGTTGTTTGATTTCAGTGCAAACTTTTCGTTTGTATCACCATCATTTGCTCAATCTGCATGTTTGAATTATGTGCTACTTGATGATTAATTAGTAGTTGATACTGCTAATAGTCAGGACTATCTGTTACTAGTGTATTCAATAACTGTATTATTGTTATTGAGGGGTGTGAGCTACCAATTTGACTGTTCCCCATGCCGATGAAAGAGTTTGATGTAGTGGTAGGTATGGATTGGTTGGAAGAACATCAGGCCAGTATTGTCTGTAATAAGAAAATGATCAGAATCATTTTTCCAGACAGAGGGATAGTTGTTATCTATGGTGATCGTCAGAATCATCATATTAGCCTTTTGATTGTGTTGAAAACCCAAAAGTGTATCCGAAAGAAGTGTCAGAGGTTTTTGGCATATATTGTTGATACAAAGAAAGAAAAAGGGAAGCATGAATTTATTCCTATTGTTAATGAATACCCAGAAGTCTTTCCAAAAGACTTGTCTTGTTTGCCACCAAACAGAGTTATCGAGTTCAGAATTGATCTCCTACCTGGAGCAGCACCAGTAGCCAAAGCACCGTATCGATTGGCTCCATCAGAACTGAAAGAATTGGTTGCTCAGTTGAAGGATTTAACCGATAAAGGATTTATTCGACCTAGCACTTCACCCTGGGGTGCTCCGGTTTTATTTGTTAAGAAGAAAGACGGATCTATGCGAATGTGTATAGATTATCGTGAATTAAACAAGTTGACAATCAAGAATAAGTATCATTTGCCAAGAATTGTTGACTTATTTGATAAACTGGCGGGGGCAAGTTATTTCTCCAAGATCGACTTAAGATCAGGGTATCATCGGCTAAAGGTTAGGGAGGAGGAAATTGCTACAACAACTTTTCGGACTAGGTACGGGCATCATGACTTCTTAGTTATGCCATTTGGCCTAACTAATGCGCCCGCAGCCTTTATGGATTTAATGAATAGGGTATGTAAGGAATATCTTGATAAATTCGTTATCGTATTTATCGACGATATTCTTATATACTCTAAGACCGAAGAGGAGCACGTAGAACATCTTCGCCTGATAGTGGAACTTCTAAAGAAGGAAAAACTGTATGCAAATTTGTCTAAGTGTGAATTCTGGTTAAGGGAGGTTCAGTTCTTGGGCCATGTAATTTCGGAAACATGGGTGAAAGTAGATCCAGTAAAGATAGAAGCAGTTGAAAAGTGGGAGACCCCAAAGACTTCTTCTGAAATCCGAAGCTTTTTGGGATTGGCAGGCTATTATCGTAAATGTATTCAAGACTTTTCTAAAATAGATGTGACATTGACCAAAATGACTCAGAAAAATGTTAAGTTTCAGTGGGAGAAAGAACATAAAGAAGCCTTCCAACTGTTAAAAGATCATCTCTGCAGTGCGCCAGTGTTAACTCTACCAGATGGATCAGAAGATTTTGTAGTATATAGTGATGCCTTGAAACTGGGATTGGGATGTGTTCTGATGCAAAGAGGAAAAGTGATTTCTGATGCGTCAAGGCAACTGAAGGATCATGAGAAGCAGTGTCCAACTCATGATATGGAATTAGCTGCGGTGGTGTTTGCTCTGAAAATATGGAGGCATTATCTTCTGGGAACAAAATGCCAGATTTATACTGATCATAAAAGTATATAACATTTGTTTAATTAGAAAGAACAAAATATGCGACAACGTTAGTGGATTGAACTTGTTAATGATTATGATTGTGAAATCCTTTACCACCCAGGAAAGGCCAATGTGGTAGCTGACGCTTTGAGAAGAAAAGAAAGAAGTGGGACTATTAGAACCGTGCGATGATGATAAATTTAGTCCCTAATACTCATAAAGAAATTTTGAGATGTCAGAAAGAAGCTATGAAAGAAGATCTTATCAAGACAGAAAAGTTAGGTAAGATGATTTCGACTCTGGAAACGAATGACGAAGGAATTATGTGCTTTCAAGGGCGAATTTGGGTACCATGTTTTGGGGATATCCGAATACTATACTGAATAAAAGCCATAAGTCCCATTACTCTATTCATCCAGGTACCAATAAGATGTATAGAGATTTGAAATCTTTTTATTGGTGGCCCGGATTGAAGAGAGATGTAGCTAGGTATGTGGAACTGTGTATAACGTGTCTACAGGTTAAACTCGAGTATCAAAAGCCATATGGAAGTCTTCAATCTTTGGAGATTCTTGTGCGGAAGTGGGATCACATTACAATGGATTTCGTCATAAAGTTACCTCGAACTCCAAAGGGGTATAATGCAATCTGGGTAATTGTTGATCGCTTATCTAAGTCTGCGCATTTTCTACCTATAAAAGAGGGATACTCTTTAGAAAAACTGGCACAGATTTATATTAAAGAAATTGTAACCAGGCACGGTGTTCCACTATCTATTGTCTCTGATAGAGATAGTCGTTTCACCTCAAGGTTTTGGGAAAGTTTACAAAAAGCTCTACGGTCTGAAATCTGATTAAATATAGCCTATCATCCGCAAACTGACGGGCAAAGTGAAAGAACTATCCAGACTCCCGAAGATATGTTGAGAAGTTGTATCATTGACCTCGGGGATCGTGGGAAGATCATTTTCCACTGATAGAGTTCGCTTATAATAACAACTATCATTCCAGCATCCAAGCGGCATCGTATGAAGTATTGTATGGACGTAAATGTCAAACGTCGTTGTGTTGGAACGAGGTAGGTGAAATGCAGTTGACGGGTCCCGAGATTGTTCAAGAAACTTCTGAAAAGATTAAACAGATCCATGAAAGAATCAGAACAACACAAGACCACCAGAAAAGTTATTCCGATAATCGTCAAAAGCCGATTGAATTTTGTGTAGGTGATCTTGTGATGTTAAAAGTTTCTCCATGGAAAGGTGTTGTCATATTTGGAAAGAAAGGCAAGCTTAGTCCGAGATATGTTAGACCGTTTCGAATTTGTAAACGAATTGGGCAGTGGCTTATCAGTTAGAGCTACCAGAAAAACTTAGTCTGATTCATAACACTTTTCATGTGTCAAACTTGCAGAAGTGTTTAGCTGACCCAAGTCTAGTTGTACCACTTCCAGAATATGTAGATGCATTATATATGTTTTATATATATGCATGGTATGAAATTAATATATATGCATGTGTGTGTGCATGAAGTTTTATACATGCATGGGTGGGGTTGAAGGTATGCATGTATGTGGGGGGAAGAAATATGGCCGACTTTCCTATTCTGGACAGTATAAATAGGAGGGTTGGGAACTCAGGCAAGGTTTCTTGCCTCTTTGAGAATTTGAGAGTAATTGAGAAGTCTATCCGATTTACAAGCTTAAG
>NC_037544.1:29498052-29537397 GCF_001531365.2 Cynara cardunculus var. scolymus | reverse complement strand
AGTTGATCCTATCATTGATCATATTGAGAACTGCATTATTCGATTGAAATGCAAATATTCCTGAGCAAAGATATTTTATTATATTTTGGTGTTTAGCACCCTGCATATGCAAGGAAGGGATTTACTCACTAGACCCTTCTGGTCTAACCCTCATCTTCTGTTTTAAAAATATAAAATGCAGGAACTACGGGGTCCAGGGATAGTAAATGGAAAGGGAAAATGTGATTATTTTCCTAAACTTGGTATCTGCTTTTGAAGATCTGCATGAGATTGCTTATTTTAGAGGATACATGTTGTTATACATGTGATAGTACAGAATTTTATCTTGGAATTTTTCATGTGTAGATTCTGTACATATAGGAATCCTTGTACTAGTGGGACCATTGTGGTGTAATATGTGTTTATATGTAATGAAATATGTGTTATATGCAAATGTGGTATTCGGGGGTGTTACAACAATCCACTTTTTTCGTCTTTAATTTTTAAGCCATCGTACTTGTTTAAATATACTCTTATATCTACACAAAAAAAAAAAAAAAAATACCAAAATGGGTTGACAAAATAAATCCGTCATCGATCCATAGATACCAATTTTATTCCTATGTGTACGAGAATCATTCATCAACACATTGTCCATCATCATCGGCTTATTTGGATAATTCGTCTCTCATTAATGGGAGTAATTGGTTTCATCAACATACATCATTTCCATCTACATCAATCGTCTAACAGAGTTTCACTCTCAAAAGTTGTTCATGTGCAAGATGGTTAGTTTGTTTTCATTATTCATTTTACCAAATTCTTGATATTTACTAAATTTCAGTTCCTAAGGTTATATTTAGGTTGCATTTGATTTTAAGTTTTAGGGGAAAGATTAATTTTTAACTGTAAAAAAAGTACTGAGTTTGAACGATATTGGGGTTTTTTTGAAATTAATAATCTTTGTGTCAATTTTGAATTTGGAATCACAAGTGGGTGTTTTTCTGAAAGGGGGTTGTCTTACTTACGTTGTATGATGTTGTTGAAGGTGAGGAACTAGGTTTTTGTGGATTTTAAGATAGCTTTGTGCATTTGTTCTGATGATCATTTGTTTTGACTGTTGGACTTGTTCCTTTTATGAATGGACAATTACCTATGAATCTTTAATGTTGTCAATTTCTATATTTTTAATCTTGAACTATGAATTTGTTGAGGAAAAAAATGGGATGCACTTTTCCATGTCAACATACCACATCCGCGGTTTCGATGTTGAAAAAGTTGTTAGCTAAAGGAACAACATCAAAACTATGTATAAGGCTAGGGTCCAAGAGAAATCACAAGGATTTGTTAGTTGCCAGAAAACTAGGAAGCATGGGTGGTTCGCCCCTTTGCCGAACCCTTTATAGGGTGTTTTTTGGGTGGAGTTCTTTGGGGTTTGGTAGGGTGTGCATGGGGTGTGGGTTTGACCATATTGCCAAATTATTAACCTTGAAAGCACAAGAATATGGGATTTAGGGATATGTGAGAGTTGTTATTGGTCTTCTTTTAAGATGTACCGAAGAATATCACAATTTATACTTAGGTTTAAGTTTGTGTTTAATTTATACCTTTTTTGTCCCATGAAATCACCTCTTTTGAAAGTTTTCATCATAACATCATTTATTTGCTCCTTATCATGATTATGATTTCAGGTCTACATTTATTCTATTTTCTAATATCATATCTTACCTCCATTACGAAATTAAAGTTTGCTTTTGATTTTTAATTGTTCAACAAATGAGTCATGTGATTATATGTGTGTGTGCGTGAATTTGTCCGTGCTTTGATACATGTACATACCGATATTCTAACATATATTTTGAATTCAATTTTTTTTTTGGGTGTGGGATACAAGTGCATAAACTTATGGCAATCTTTGAGTAATTTAATGACCTTTTGATTAGAGGGAATATGGATTTTTTGGCTTTTATGTGCATATTGATTATGTTTAGGTGCTAAAAGCATGAAAGCATCTCCTATTGAAAGCGATGGTCTTGTTAAGATATTGAAAGATGGAATATTATCTGTGCCAGGTGGTAGGTTATTTTTCACATCCTTAGACTTATAAAAGGAACCACAAAGCAAGTATACAATATGGTCCAATGTTGTCTTTTCCAAGTAATAAAGTGGTAAAAACCGAATATCGTCCACGGATATTGTAGCAAAGACTTAATAAGAGTCCAATGAATGAGATGATTTCAGATAATGAAATTGAAGACTTCACCTCGAATTTGAGTTAACAATGATAAAATAACATAATATTAAAGGATAACATGGGTGTAAGACTTATGGTGAAATACAGACACAAATTCTAGCAGACAATGTTGTAGGAATGCTACAGCATACAGTAAGTTAAAACTAGTTTCATATCTATTTTGAAGGTATTTCTCTAGGACTTCACCTTTACACTATATTACAGCTTTCAACCCATAACTCTATGTGGTATCCGGACCAGGGATAGTGACAAAATAGTGTCTTCAAAATATATGGACAAAGAAATCTCTTTGTTAAAAATCACTCTCTCGAGCTGATTCCCATATCATTCAAGTTGGCGTGCATTTTAGGTAGTTCATCTTTGAATCTATCGCACTTTGACACTTTTAAAAAGTGACCAACCTGTCAAGAGTTAATTTGAAAGACATAAATGATAAGTCTCCTTGTCGGTAACTTTCTCAAGCTTACCTCTTATATCATTCTAGTTGACGTGCATTCAACGACTTATCTCTAACACCATGGCACTTTAACACTTTCAAAGTGATCAACTTGTCAAGAAGTGTACTTGGGTTTTATAAAAACTTGAATAAAATAGTAGAACATTGTTATTGCGAAACAACGTTCACTTTTGTTTGGTTTAACATTTCACCTTTTGTCTTACACCCAAGCTATTGGAATTAGCTACTCATTACAGAAATTAAATGACAAGAAATATAAAGAATAGAAAGTAAAGACATAAATATAAATGACGGAAAGTAAATGACTAAATGTAAAGAGCGGAAATTAAATGATAAAAAAGTAATAAAGTAAGAACAATGTTGCAGCAACTAATAATGAAGAACACTATTTAACGAAAATTAAAAACTAACTTGCATAAACATAAGAACTTCGGATCTAATTCTTAAAAGTCTGTGGGATGATTCAAAGAAAGCAACTAAGGGTCATATTTATACAAAAGACTTAAGCAAAAAGACAAATATATTGGAAACAACCATGTTCCTAAAAGGTAAACAAAAGCAAAAAGGGAGTGTCACATCATGAACAAAAGCAAAAGCAACCTCCAAAAATCCCTTCTCCAAATGTAATGGTCTTTAGCCAACAGATCAGCAGAATTTTATCATTATCCTAAAGCGGCAACTGAATCAATAAGCAATTCCTCAAAAGGCCGCCTCATAACAGATCAATGTTGCTGGAATGCTGCAGCATAGAACATAGTGTTTCCAAGTTAAGATCACTTCTACTCAAATGGTGTAAAGACAAGTTAATCACTCAATTTAGCTCCAAGTATAAACAAATGGAAAATAAACTAATAAAAATGACTCATTATTGGGATAAAAGAAAATAAACTACCTAATAAGTAAAGAAATGGGTACTTTATGCATTGAATAATCAATGCATATCACACCCCCAAAATTAAAGTATTGCTTGTCCACAAGCAACCAAAAGACAACTAAAAATGACTTAATAAAACAAAAATATACAATATTATGGCAAGTGCATACATATTACAAGGCATACCATCATGAATATCATAGCCTTTCATAAATCCTTAGTAAACCATTCATAGCCTAACTCTTATATATGAACCATATGCTAGCACAAATCTTTTCTTTGTTAAACTCAACACACTTCTTATTTAGGGTAAATAGGACTTTTTATAGGTTTACACTCTTTTACTTTTTTCTTCTTTCACATTGCCTCTTCTTATGTTTCAACATTGAATTTTTTTGAATTTTGGCACTTTGTGCTCTTTTTGTTCAAAGCACGCACATTGCCCCTATGGGACATTTTTTTGTGCTTTAAACAAGTCCAACTAAGGCATATTTTTAGAGATTTTCTCTTTTATATTGATGTTTTGGCCTTAGTGGAACACCCTCCCCCAAACTTGAAGTGTTGACAATGCCTCATTGGCTATATGGGGTATGTAGTGTATAGAGGGTACAAGTGGCTTATTTGTAAGATTCTGAAGAAGGGCCTATATCATACCCCTTATGTTATTGGTGTGTGAGTCAAGTTGTGTCCCCAAAAGAATTGTGTTAGTTATAGCAGGAACATAATTACTAGATTTATGGCAAATAATCTCAGAATTATTCAGGCTATGAAATCAAAGGTAACATTCAATGAACATGCAATTTTGTAAAGAAACTAAATCTAAAAATATAGAATTATCCCAAACTCAAAATTAAAATAATATTGGAGACTAAAGTAAAGTGATTGAACCTGTCCTACTCCAAAGGAGTAGGCTTTGAAGCCTGAGCTGCCATCTCCTTTTGACTTCTTCCTTCAGCAACAAATTCTCTTCCACCAGCCTTCTGTTGTCTGCCTTCAAGCTTTTCAACCTCTTGCTCAATCTGCTCATCTTCTTGTTGAAGCTATTCCTCAACCTTTCTTTGATCTCCTTCAACTCATTTCTTCCTTGCCTTTGCTCCTTCCTCAACTACCTTTTCAAATCAACCTTCAAATCATCAAGTTTCTCAAAAACTTCATTCCTTTGCCACATCAAATTGTCCAACAGGTGGTTGTTTTGAGACAGCAGATCATGGACCATGCCCATCAAGTCCACAGATCCCATTCCTCTGCTATCTCTCAACCTAGACACAACCTTCAAGTCTATTGTGGACTTTCTAGCATCGTCTTTCACTATGAGATCATCTAGGAAGGAAGGTACTCCAGAATGCCTTAGGACTCTGTCAATTACCCTGGGGAGGTACAACTTGTCTTGGGATATATTTGCACAGTATGTAATGGCCTTGTGCAGCAGGTCTCCTACATTGATGGTCTTGCCTTGTAAACTGCAATGTAAAAGGACCATCCTTTCCATATTGACACAACTGTCATGTGTGGTAGGATGAAGTGAGTGTTTAACAAAATTGACCCTTACATTGGCGTTTGGGGTCAAGTTTGGAGCCTTGAAGACTCTAAGCAAAAAGTTGGCATGGTGCTCCCAAGTGGTACCTGGCCTGGCAATTTTATGGTTAACATTATATTTTTCAAGAACTCCACTTAACAAATTTTTCACAACGTGGGTACCCTCATCACTTATTAGTGCCCTGGGGGTACCAAACCGTGTAAAAATTTGTTTTTGGAGGAACTTAACCATAATTTTGGCATCATTTGAAACACATGCCACAACTTCCGCCCATTTTGAGTCATAATCAACAACAATGAATATGTATTGGCATTTGTTTAATGGGGGGGGGGGAGGACCCATAAAGTCTATTCCACACACATCAAATAACTCAACTTCCAATATCCCATGTAGTGGCATTTCATTCCTTTTGAAAATGGAACCACTTCTTTGACACTCATTGCATCTTTGTGCAAAATTATAGACATCCTTGAAAAGAGTTGGCCAATAGAAGCCAGATTGTAAGACATTGGTTGCAGTTCGTTGTTCTCCAAAGTTTCCTCCATATGGTGCATGGTGGCAATGATATAAGACTTTTGCTACCTCAGATTCTGGAATGCACCTTCTTAAAGTTGATCTGTACCATGCTTAAACAGAAAAGGGTCATCCCAAAGATAAGATTTAGCATCATGAAAAAAATTTCTTAAGCATGTGGCTTATGTAGTCAGAAGGTTTTATGCCACAAGCCAAGAAATTTGCTATATCAGCAAACCATGGTGTCTTTTGTTGTTGCACCATCAGCATTCTTTCATTAGAGAAGGTCTCAATGATGTCTCCTTCTCCTATCTTAGGTTTTTCTAACCTAGACAAATGGTCTGCCACTTGGTTATCTACACCTTTTCTATCAAGTATTCCTAGGTCAAACTCTTGCAACAACAAAATCCATCTTATCAACCTAGGTTTAGCATCCTTTTTTGAGATCAACTACTTGATAGCAGCATGGTCGGTATGTACAATCACTTTTGTTCCCATCAAGTATGATCTAAATCTCTCGAAGGCAAAAACCGCAACTAATAATTCTTTTTCAGTTGTTGTGTAGTTGAGTTGTGCTTCATTCAAAATCTTACTTGCATAATAAATTGAATGAAACACTTTTTTTTTCTTTGATCTAAAACAGCACCAACCGCCTAATCACTTGCATCACACATAATTTCAAAAGGTTTGTTCCAATCAGGAGCAACAATCACTAGTGCAGTGACTATAGCTTTCTTCAAAGTTTGGAATGCATTTCTGCATTCATCATTAAAATCAAATTTTTCGTCATGCTGTAAAGGTAAACATAAGGGTTTTGATAATTTTGAAAAGTCTTTGATAAACCTTCTGTAAAACCCAGCATGACCAAGAAAGCTTCTTATTCCTTTGACAGTGGTTGGTTCCGCTAGTTTTTCAATAACTTCAAGTTTAGCTTTATCTACCTCAACTCCTCTTTTAGAAATTAAGTGTCCCAAAACAATCCCTTCTTTAACCATGAAATGACATTTTTCTCAGTTGAGTACTAAATCAGTTTCTTCACACCTTTCAAGACTCCTTTTTAAATTGCTAAATAGTTATCAAAAGATGAACCATATACAGAAAAATCATCCATAAATATTTCAATAGATTTTTCAAGCATGTATGAAAATATGCACATCATGCATCTTTAAAAAGTTGCAAGAGCATTACACAGACCAAATGGCATTCTTCTAAAGACGAAAGTGCCATAAGGACAGGTGAAGGTGGTCTTTTCTTGGTCCTTGGGTGAGATGGCTATCTGATTATATCCTGAGTATCCATCCAAGAAATAGTAGTACTCCTTTCTGGATAAATAGTCCAACATTTGATCAATGAAAGGTAGTGAAAAATGGTCCTTTTGGGTAGCCTTGTTTAGGCTATGGTAGTCCATGCATATTCTCCATCCGGATACTACTCTAGTGGGGATAAGTTCATTTTTATCATTGGTGATGACCGTAAACCCTCCCTTCTTTGGAACACACTGGACTGGACTAACCCAAGATAATTTATGCATCTAACCATTAGAAAATTTTCTTTTTCACTACCTTTTTATGACAGGGTTCAACCTTCTTTGAGGTTGATGTGAAATACCTATCATCTAAGATGATCTTATGTTGAAAAATAGAGGGACTAATCGCCTTAAGGCCAGTGTTGGTCCCGTAAGGGTCTACAAGATATGTATAACAGTTTGTAGAAGGGGGGGGTGAATACAAACATAGTATTTTCAAATTTCAAATGTATATTGATAACAGAAGATCAATACAAATTTTACAATACTGTTTGCGGAAAGATAAGGTAAGAAAACATATCTAAACAATCTTTGGTTACACACTAAATCTTATAAAATAAGAAAAGATTTGCTGTAGAAGAAAGTAAGGTCTTAGGTTAAGAGAGTGTGTTGCGCGCACACTCTGCATGGAGAGGAAACACTTCTATTTTTACCCATTACATTAAATGCACATTTAATGCAATATGGTAGGGTTAGAGTGCGTGTCAAGCCTTAAGGGGAAGGCTTGTCCTTTGCTATAGTGAATAGTACAAAAAGTTTATTCATGACCAAACATCCTTACCTAAAGTTGGTGGGTAATAGAGTCAATTGGTCGGCTTCGTACCGTACTAACATTTAGAAAGGGTATGGGTTTTTCCTTTGTGTGTATAAGGACAAGACAACAACAATCGTGCTTGGCAAGATTCTTTTGATCGCTGAATGCTGGAATAACCTGAAGGTCTCTTTAGCATTCGCTGAGGCTTGAGCAGTCTTCACACATATGTAGACAGGTTTGTAATCACTAAGTACCGCTTCAGATCACATACTCGCCAGTCTTTAATCTTCAGTTTCAGTCTCCGACATTGGCTGAAGGTCTTTTGGTGTGAGTGTTGTCTTCTTGAAGTATCGTTATAGCTGATTGAATTACAATACAAGTTCTTCAGCGATCATTGAACATGCTCAGTGAAGATCGCTGGAGCTGAAAAGACAGAAACATAAATACTTCGTATATAAGTGAAAAGGGATTATCATCAAATCACTGAGAGAGAGTATCAACAATCTCCCGCTACTTGATGATAACATGACAATATAAAGAAAGTTGTCTTATAAAATAATAGTAAGGAAAAGTAACATATAAAGTACATGTCCCTTTTTACTATTTTGGGATCTTTTTCAATGAGTCTGTCTTTGCTTGAGGATTTTCCTTAAGTCATATTTAATAAAAAACTACAAGGATGGAAACTGAAACTGAAAGCTTATTCACTGACTTATAGAATGTCAGTGAATGTAAAAAATAACACTGGAACTCATAGACTTGTGTCCCTATTACTTTTTTCAGGGATCTTTTTCAATGAAGTACAAGAAATACTTATATTACTATCATTGGAAATATTACAAGTAGTTCAGTACATGTCTAATACTTACAGACTAGAAGATTAATCACTGAAAGTAGACATAGTAAAATAGGTTTACAAGGAAAAGTGAACAATATTACAAAGATAAACTAATCTAGAACACTTAGATCTATGCAGCTCGGTACATCTTCACCATGGTTCTTTCGACGTAGGCATTCTCTTCGTATCTTCAGGTCCACGACTTTTCCAGGCATGCTATCATCTATCCAGAGTAAGAGGTAAACCAAATGACCCATTGGACATAGATGTACTTACTGACATTCTCTGAAATCTGACTTCACCTTCATAGTCAAGGAATATAACTCCTAACTTAGGTTTGAAATGCACAGAGTTGGGTGTATAGGGACCCTTATCTAGCAAGTCAAGATTCGACATAGAAATGTCTATACTCTCATGTTTCTTCAGGATTTCATCTAAGGAGAACCTTGTTTCATGTCCGTTCCTTATGAATAGTCCATCATTAGGATTAGAGAGCTTTTTCTTCTTCCTTCCATCTTTCTTCAAAGAAGGCTTGTCAGGGACTACGACATACATGGACATCCGTTTGATGAGATCATTGATGGTGTCTTCGGTAATTGGCTTATGTCTTTATTTGGATCGCTGAATGGCTTGCCTGATCTCCAGCCATTTGTTGTATCCATAGCGGCTAAG
Organism: Cynara cardunculus var. scolymus; assembly: GCF_001531365.2. NCBI lineage: Eukaryota > Viridiplantae > Streptophyta > Magnoliopsida > Asterales > Asteraceae > Cynara > Cynara cardunculus. The sequence goes on along the minus strand of NC_037544.1, from coordinate 29,528,213 downwards.
GTAGGAATGGTACTCGGTGATGGCATCGAGATTGTCCCTCGTGATGAGCATTGAGACCAGTGTTCCACCGTCTTTTAAACGTCCACTGATGCTGACGATGATGATCGGGCGGGGACTGAATCTCTTCTTCAGTTTTGCTTCGCTCCAGCGCTTGTCTTTCTCAGCCAGCTTCAGATTCTTCTCATGCTCAACTTTTGCAATGGAAAGAAGTTTAGCCTAGGTTTGGATAGCGTTCACCTTCTTCTTGTACTTTCTCTTAGGGAGAACCTTCTCAGCTAGTGACTTGACCAGCTTTAAGTTGTCTTCAGTCTGCTTCCTCTGAAGCTCTAGCTCTTCTTCAGCCCTTAATGCCTCAAGTATTTCAGCTTCTGAAAGGAAGTCAAACTCACCACCACTAGAGGTACGAAAAGGAATTTTTACTCTAGTCTGGTCGAGTGACTCCTTTAGCTGAGCCATCTACAGATCGGTGGGAGCGTTGGAGACAAGGTTTTCAGGAACCCACTCCAGATGAGGGTCTTCAAATAAGGGTTGAGGGATATTGAACAATACCTTCTTATTCCCTTATTCAGCGACCGCTTTGCCTTTTGACTTGGGGCCCTGGTTCGTTGATGGAGCGGACTCTTCTTCCCTTTGCTCCTCCTGGAATGCAGAATCCCTGAGGGCGACTCCTTTGGTGGCAGTTGTTGGCTTTTGATAATGGATGGTGAAGTCATCTTCATCATCGTCGTCATCATCACCATCTAGGTCACTTCTGGGGTTTGGAAGATCAGGTTCGTCATCTTCATCTTCATCATCTTCGTCTTCATCATCATCATCATCACTAGCAACAGGTGCAGAGGTGATGGGAAGATCATCATTCCTTGGGATGGCATCAACTCCCTCAGCTGTAGCAACTTCATTGGAAGTTGGGATTACAGGAGCAACTTGGGCCTCAACTCTAGGAGCTTCAGCTTCAGCTGCAAGTATTACTGGAGCAGCAGCAGCAGCAGATGGTCCAGCAGTTTTGGACCTCATCTCCCCCTCTCTGGCTAAGACTTGGGAGTATAAGCTAGAGAGTTCGTTCAAGCGTTGATGTTGGAGAACCATCATTTCCTTTTGCCTTGACAGAGCACTGGCTAGAGTTGTCGTTGCTTCACGCGTCTCATTGAGCTGAGCACGATCAACAACAGAGAAAGAAGGCGGGATCACTAGAGCTGGTTGACGGACAACATCCAGGATCTGCTGAAGAAGTCCCGTCTGCTAAAGAGATAGAGCCTGAGCATCATTAGCCCTGCTAGATAAAACAACAATTGCCTCAGCGTTGGCTCGAACAGCTTCTTGGAGAGTCAAGAGATGACTCTTTACTTCTTGAACATCGGCTTTGATAGCTGAGAGATCCACGTCAAATTCAGCCTTGCGAGGCATCTCTTGGTGAACTTCAGCCATCTTGTAGAAAACAAAATCGATGGCTGGGAGAAGAAGCTTTAAATATGACGCCATGTCATAATCTTCGTCATCTTCGTCTTCGTCAATGGCGTCATCCTCCCCATCTTCTTCCTTCTTTTCCCCCTCTTCTTCTTCCTCTTCTACTTCCCTAAATTAGGGCATAGAAGACGGACATGCAATAGATGAAAGGTGAACATTTAGAGGCTCAGGTTTAGAAGAAATAAAGGGATAGGAAATTGAAATACCTGAGGGGCCATCAGTGACATCCAAGGAATTGGCACTGGCGTGAGCAAAGATATCCTCGAGAGGATGGACATCTATATGCTGAGGAGCATCGAGAGGAGCAACCTCAGGTCCAGTGGTGTGTGTTTCAGTATCAGGGAGGACATTCGCTGATACGTCATCAACACGTGTAAAGACCAAGGAAGGAGGAGAAGAAAAAATGGTTGAGAAGAAACGTGGGTGTTCAGTGGTGGCGGCGCTGATATTCACACCCTCAGTGATATGGGTCACTAAGGCGGTTCGGGTAGGTATCACTGATACGACAGTGATTGGAGAAGTCACTGAAGAGCTAGGAGGGTTAGCTAAAATTGCATCGGGGTTAAGGCTTGTTTCAATAGCTGAAACCTGTCGAGAGGTCTCTGCCAAAGATGTGGCTATCCCCTTTTTGGCCTTCTTGGCTCTCTGAGAAGAACCAATAGTTGGTTGTGAAGGTCGTTTGGAGGAGGTTTTGGTGGCTGGGCTAGACGCGGGAGGGGGGGGGGTTACCCTTGTCCTGGCCACCTGAGGAGAGGAGGTAGTGAGGGACACTATAAAAGATTGTGTCACATCACTGTCCATCAGCATAGGATCCAGAATCCTGGATCCAAGCTTGGAAACCTGAAGGTTGCCTTCCTTTGAGTATTTAACTCCAAAGATCTTGGCAAAGACCATGGAAAGGAACTTGGTGTAAGGCACCACCTTTCTCGTTGGCGTTTGTTCAACTTTTGCACCAGGTCATCGAAAATGACCGTAGCATAATTTATATTGCAACTCTGAATCACAAAAATGCCAATTGTCAAGGAAATCCTAGAGGCATGGTCCTGACCTCCAGTCTTTCCACCCATAGACTGGATGAAGTGAGAGAATAGGTATTGCCAGATCGCTGACATCCTGTTTTTATCAATCTTCGACAAGGACTTCATGGGAGCATTTGAGTCCTTTTTCATTGGCCATTGATAGACAATGGCATCGAGACACTCGATAATCTCGGTCGTTATGGGTTCGCTGTCGAAGGGGCCTTTGGGAAGGCGAAGAGCCATCCTCATCGTGTTCACGCCAAACTTCACGGACATGCGATTGAAGGTGAAGTTGACTTGTTCAACTTGGCGGCCATGTTTGTCTTCGACATCAACCACCTCAGCAGTGAACTAGAACTGCTGTAAGAGTTCCTTAACCATGATGGGTTCATGGTTGAGGGCAAAACCGAGCGACGAATGTTTGGGAAAGTCAGTCGCCTCTTGGTAATACGCCTTGGATGAAGGGATGTCCAACAAGGCAATGTGATTGTTGGCCTTGAAGGACACCTTGTCAAGGGTGAATCCAACGTTCTTGGCAGCCATTTGTTTTTAGTAAAAATAAGATAAAACAGTCTGTTAGTGAAACCAAGATTTGTATAGGAGAGGTATCTGGTAAAGTTTTTGAATCAAGAAAAAATTCTTTTGAAAAATCCTCGAAACAAGAGTAGGGTTTTCAAGTAGAATGTGTTTAAAGAAAAGTGATTATAACCAAGTAATAGTTGGTTTAATAATCATCGATGTTTAACATTTCAAGAGAACAAGTTTCTTAAAATTATCAAACGTATTTCTTAGAAGAAGATTTAAGAGAAGAAATTTTGACCTTAAGAGTTTAGAGATAAAGGTCGTAGAAGAACTTGAAAGATTTTTGGAGAGATTTCTTGCTTGGTAATTTTAGCAGAGGATCGTCATTGAAATTTTGAAAGCGTAAACAGAAAAGTGAAGGATAAGTCTCATATTTATAGGTAGGGGGAGAGAGAAGAAATATGAGAGAGAAAAGACGACGGTTGAGGAAAGGGGCCATGACGAAAAATGGCACGTTCTCATCCATGATTGGATGACATTAAATGAGGTAGCGTATAACAGTACCTTTTTGCACGTCTCAAAGCGTTGTGCATTGTAAATAGAGAATGTCGTCATTAAGACGGTTCATTAACTATTTTCTTTTAAAAACGAAAAGGTTTTTAAGAAAATGAAGTGTCATTTAGTGTTTAACAAAAACACAGAAAAGACCTTTTAAAACATTTTTATCAGTGAAGTCAAAATTCTTCAGTGATAGTTGTTAAGCATCAGTGTCAGTGATAAAAGAATCACTTAACCTGGCATTTAAAAGAAAATTTGAATCACTGAACATAAAGCATTCAGTGATCATATTTATTTTTAAGAGAATAAGTACAAACAGTTATACTGATTTATGGTCAGTGATCTAAGAATCACTGAAACCAACTTTTAAAACATTTTAGTCACTGAAGAGCAAAAGCTTCAGTGAAGGTTTTAAGTTTTCAAGAAAAGAGAAGCGTAATCATACCTTAGATAGAATAAATACATTTACTCAAAAGTTCAGTGTCAGAGATAGAGCACTGAATCATTTCACTTACTGAACGATGTTAATAGCTGAAGATTATTCTTCAGAGGCTTTGATAGAAGCTTTGCACCACCCTTCAATGGTAGCCTTCTCAGCCTTAAGCTCAGCGATTGCTCGCTCACGCTCAGCGATAGCCTTTTTGCATTCAACGGTGATGGCTTGGTTTACAATGACCTGATACTTAAGATTTTCCTCAACATAGGTCAACTCTTTGATCTTAGAATGGAAAATCTTCAACCATTCTTGAAGATCAAGATTACGCATTTCTGCTTTAGATTTGCCATTGAGGGCATTGTAAAGATCTACCGTCAACGTATCTAGTGCGAATAGGCTAGAGGAAGAAAAGCAGGGTTCATTCAGGATACATACCTGAGTAGTATAAGAGGTTGATGGTTCAGAAGAAGTAGATGCCTCTGAAGATTCTTCATTGACATCCTTGTCCATCAAGCAAAGATGGGCTGTATCTTACTCATCAGAAGATGATTCATCAGATGAATCAGCCCAATCATGTTCTTCAGCGATAAGACCCTTGGCCTTTCGCTAGTTGTTCTTTACCTTCATGTACTTCTCCTTCAGTTTCAAGTATTTGCCAACCTTGGATCTGAAGGAGGATAGGGTCTTGGAAGATGGCATCGCAGCTTTCTTCGATCTCAATGCATCTGCAAAATGTCCAGTGCGGTGACAATCGTAGCAGACTACATAAGCCTTGTCTATTCTTTTAGACTTTGGCTTTTCCTTAATGGTCAGCAAAGGAGATCATGTGGTAGTTACTTTTGCTGGCAAATCTCCTAAATAATTTAGTCAAAAGCGCCAAAGATTCATCAAAATCTGCTAGATAAGATTCTGGAATATCCTCAGAGTTAGAAGAGTCTAACTCTGTAATAACAATAGGAGGAAGAGAAGAAGTAAAATAAGTAGAAGGAGTTTCAGCTGAACCAACTTCAGAGATCAAAGCTAAAGGAGAGCTTTTCATTTCTCTAGAATCTTTGACTAGATTCCTTTTCAGCTGACGAGATTGCTCATGATTACGTAGAATCCCATAGATAGTAGAGATAGAAAGAGAGGACATGTCATTGGACATCTTAAGACACATGGAAAAGGTGTCCTAAGACTCAGGAAGACATTCTAGAAACTTAGTTAACGTTTCAGAGTTGAAATATTCCATGCCTACAACCCTTAGATCAATAAGAAGACAATTAAAACGTTGATGTACTTCAGACATCATTTCAGTCTTTCCACAGAGAAAGCTTTCATACTGCCTTACTAAATTGATTTCTCTAGTTTCTTGAACCTGAGTGGTTCCTTCATATTGAACACAAAGTGTGTCTCACATGGATTTAGAAGTCCTGAGCTTCATCACAGAGTGATAAATATCATCAGGAAGAGACATAACTATTATAGACCTAGCGCTAGTGTCTATAGCTATCTTCTTCTTATCTTCATCACTCCACTGATGAGGGAGCTTTGGAATCTGCCGTTCAAGAATTGTGGCAATCGTAGCTGTTGCTGGAACAGCCAGAGAAATAGCAAATGGTACATATGGTTAATTTTCTATATAGTATGAAAATTTAGGATCCACACCTACCAGAAAGAGGGACATTCAGTTCTTCCATAGACTAAAGTTGTCACGAACGAACCAGGGAGGTTTGGCAAGAGAGCCATTGTCTTGAATGTGTGTGTTTGTGTTTTGTAAAGCTATATAAAAGCAGTATAGTAATCTAGAGAAGAAGATAAAGTAATGCAGAAAAACAACCAAACAACTTAGAGAAGATAGAACGCTAACTTGATAGCACTATTTGGTCCCGTATATGTATAACAGTTTGTAGATGGGGGGGATGAATACAAACATAGTATTTTCAAATTTAAAATGTATATTGAAAAGAGAAGATCAATACAAATTTTACAAGACTGTTTATGGAAAGATAAGGTAAGAAAACCTATCTAAACAATCTTTGGTTACACACTAAATCTTAGCAAATAWGAAAAGATTTGTTGTAGAAGAAAGTAAGTTCTTTTACTTAAGCTCAAGAATGCTCAAAGTAAGAATTAGGTTAAGAGAGTATGTTGCGCGCACACTCTGCATGGAGAGGAAACACTTCTATTTATACCCATTGCATTAAAATGCACATTTAATGAAATATGGTAGGGTTAGAGTGCTTGTCAAGCCTTAAGAAGAAGGATTGTCCTTTGCTATAGTGAATAGTACAAAAAGCCTATTCATGAGCAGACAACCTTACCTAAAGTTGGTGGGTAATAGAGTCAACTAGTCGGCTCTATATCGTACTAACATTTAGAAAGGGTATGGGTTTGTCATTTGTGTGTATAAAGACAAGACAACAACAATCGTGCTTAGCAAGCTTCTTTTGATCTCTGAATGTTGGAAAAACCTGAAGGTCTCTTCAGCATTCGTTGAGGCTTGAGCAGTCTTCACACATATGTAGACAGGCTTATATCACTGAGTACCGCTTCAGACCACGTACTCGCCAGTCTCTAATCTTCAGTTTCAGTCTTCGACATTGGCTGAAGGTTCTTTGGTGTGAGTGTTGTCTTCTTGAAGTATCGTTGTCGCTGATTGAATTACAGTACAAGCTCTTTAGCAATCACTGAACAGGCTCAATGAAGGTCGCTGGAATTGAAAAGACAAAAGCATAAATACTTCGTATATAAGTGAAAATGGATTATCATCAAATCACTGAGAGAGAGGATCAACAGTCAGCAATGGTCCATCTTAAGGCCTTTGTGTGCAATTTCAACATGTCTACTAGTTTCTTCTCTTGGTGCAAGTCTAGGGTAGATGAGATGATGACAGAAAATTTTCCTTCTTCTCCTAGAAAAGCGTGTTTCAGATGAGATGTGATTTGTTTTAACTCCAAGTCAAGTGGTGATACAATCGATGGGGTGAAGTCTTTCTACTCAATATTTTCCAGCAGCTCAAATGCTGCAGCATCTACTAGGACAATATCATATCATATTGCCTCTACTTCCTCAACGGTCTGTTCCTCTAATTCCTCATCACTCTCTTCTTTAAACTTAAGGGTTTCCTTGATTCCTTCCTCATGATAGATTACCTCTATCTCAGCTATGCTTGAGCACTCCTCCAAGTAATCAGGGTACTTTAAGGATTTAAAAACAATAAATGTGACTTTTTGGTCCGGAAGTCTCATAGTCAGCTCTCCTTTCTGGACATCTATCAAAGTTCTTCCGGTGGCTAGGAATGGTCTCCTTAAAATAATAGGAATGTCCTTATCAACCTCAAAGTCTAGTATGATAAAATCTGCCGGGAATATGAATTTATCAACTTGCACTAAAACATCCTCAATCCTTCCCTTAGGGTATGCATTGGATTTGTTGGCCAATTGAAGTGTAACAATGGTAGGTCTAGCCTCTCCTATATCTAAGGTGTTGAAAACGGATAGAGGCATGTGGTTGATACTTGCATCTAAGTCACATGAGGCTTTCCCTATTTTCTTCCCACCTATTGAAAAAAGAATGGTAAAACTTCCTGGATCTTTGAGCTTAGGGGGTATGCTATTGGTCAAAAGTGCACTACATCCTTCGGTAAGAGCTATAGTTTCATATTCAGTCAATTTCTTCTTCTTACTTATGATGTCCTTAAGATACATAGCATAACCAGGCATTTGCTCGATTACCTCAACAAGTTGTATGTTGATGTGCAATTCTTTGAACACATCCAAGAATATTTTTAAATGCAGTTCCACTTTCTGATTCCTCAACCTTTGGGAGTAAGGTACATAGGAAGGAGATGGTTTTATCACATTCTTGCTTAAATGTGTTGAACAAGATGGGCCTTGAGTTCCTTGGGTCTTTGTGGTACACTTTGAGGGCTCAGATGGAGTTTCAGCATCAAACTTAGGGGTCTCTAAAACCTCAGTCCCTTCTGATTTTTTAGGGTATCCTCAGGAAACAGTAAGGGATAGTCTGATCTTGGGGGAACAGAAGTGGTGGCCTCAGATGCTTGTTTATCTAAAGGTTGGACTGGTTTTTTCCTTAACAGGGACCAATGTTGTAGCATCAGTTTTCGACAAAATTGGTTCACTATTTTTTTTTTGCACTGTCTCTATCAATTCATTCCCACTCCTAAGGGTTACTACCTTCACATGTTCCTTTCCTAGATCTCTAGGGACTTCTATGTTACTGGGCAAGGTATCGAGGGCTCTATTGTTCTGATTGAGCGCAAGTTAACTAAATTGGGTTTCCAGATTTCTAATGGCAGCACTTTGTTGATTAATGAGTGTATTGGTCTGGTTTATGAACCCTTTCATCATGGTCTCCAAAGAGGATGATGATTCAATCTGTGGTTTGTTCTGAAAAGATGGTTGAGCATTTTGAAAACTTTGTTGGTGATTTTGAGAATTAGAGTTGTTTGCATGACGTTGTGGTTGGAAATTAGAAGTTCCTTGTTGTTTATGAGTGGGTGGTTTCAAACTGGGACTGTTCCAAGAAAGGTTTGGGTGTTGTCTCCAACTGGCATTGTATGTGTTGGAATAAGGATTGATATGTTATGAACAATATTTACAGATTCAAAATTATGAGGACAATGTTCATACGAGTGTTCCCCTCCACAAAAAACACATTGCACTGAGAGGACTGTTGGAACAGGTGTAGTAGCAGCTTGCTGCACTCCTTGACCAGAAGTTTTACATCAGTGATTGCTAGACCTATTACATATAGATTGTACACTGAAAGAAAAGAAAGAAAACAAGATTACAATAAAGAAAGTTAACAATGCTAAGTCGGTGAAGTTGATATACCCTGGTACGTCTTCTCCAAGCTTCTTTCATCTTAGTAACTCCTTTTCCATCCCGCGGTTCATCACCTCACCAGGTACGTCATTGTCCAAACAAGATCTGATATATTCTAGATGGTCTATTGGATAGAGGTGGAACTCAGATACTCGCTAGAAGCTGTATTCACCGTCTAGTCGATGAAAATTAATCCATACTTAGATTTCATATGCACAGTGTTAGGTATGTAAGAACCCTTCGCTGGCAGTGTCAGGCTCAACTTTGAGGTATCTGGTTTCTTTTGATCCGTTAGTATTTCCTTCAAGGAGAACTTTGTTTCATGTTTATTCCAATGAGAAGGTCCATCATTAGGATCTGAAAAGTTTCTTTTTGTTGTGGGCAGCTTCTCAGGCACTGGAGGGACAACAACAAACTTCGATACCTTCTTGAAGAATTCATTCAGAATATCTACGATTATTGGCATGTGCTTGGACTTTAAATGTTGAATGGCTTGTCGAATCTTCAACCATTCATTGTAACCGTATTGCCCGAGATATGAAGGATACTCGGTGACATCCTCAAGGTTGTCTCTGGAGATGACCATGGAGATGAGAAGTCCACCATCCTTCATCCGTCCATTGATGTTTGAAATTCTATGAGGACTTATTCTTTTCTTCATTCTTTCCTCACACCATATCTGGTCGTGGTCTTTCAGCATCAGTGCTTTCTGATGTTCACGTTTAGCTTGGGAGAGCAGTTGAGCCTGAGCCTTGACCGGGTCCTTCTTCTTCAGCTTCCATTTGGCCAGAGTTTTGATGGCTAGAGACTTTGCTAGCTTTAAGTTGTCTTTCATCTATTTTTGTTGTATGCGTAGCTCTTCTTCGGCCTTGAGCTCACGTTCAACATCTATGAGAAAGTCAAACTCACCACAACCACAGGTACGAAGAAGGATTTTTACTCTGGTTTGGTCGAGTTGACTCCTCAGTTGAGTCATCCGTTGGTAAGAGAGAGCTACAGATGTTGGAATAGAAGAAATCCTTTCATCTAAAGGACCAAGGGGGATCAATGAAGGATCATAGAGGGTCAGCTTCAGCCTCAACGGCAACATCTTCAGCTTTAGTTTACTCAACAATTTCTTCAGGAGGGTCTTTCTCCCCCTCTTTGTCATCAGCAATAGAAGAGGCGAGGTCATTAAGATGTTGTGAGAGGTCTTCAATGCAAAGATTTAGGTTTGAGAGGGTCGTGGCTTGCAACAAGTTAAACTCGGCCACCCGGTCCAGGGATTGGCGGTCAGCATCAGTGAACGAAGGTTCAGATACCCAGGCTGGATGCTGGAGAAGCGTCAGAATCTGTTGGAGGAGCTCACCATGCCTGGCGAGCTTGACTTGCACTTCATCAGCCTTGCTGTTTAAAGCGTTGATGGCCTTAGTGTTGGTGTGCACTTTAAATTTCACTGTTTTCAACAATTTCTTCACCTCACAGACCTCTCGGGTTTGATAGCAGAGATGTCGTGAGTGATGTCTTTCTTGATGGGCATGTCTTGGTGGACTTGGTCCATTTTTTCCAAGACTGTTTCCACGACGGGGAGGAGGAGCTTGACGTCCTCAGCCATGTCATAGACATCTGTCTCCATGGTTGTAGGCTCCATAGTAGAAAGACCTAAAAAAGTAGGAAAAACTTGAGCATTAAGAGGCTCTAAATTAGATGAAATGAAAGGGTGGGGTGAAAATGGAGTACCTGAAGGTTCCTCAGCGTCATCCAAAGGATTGACACTGGTGGTCTCAAAATCTCCTTTGAGAGGATAGGTTTCATGTGTCTGAGACACATCGAGAGGAGCCACCTCAGGTCTCGTGGTGGGTGCTTCATCATCAGCAGGGACAATCACTAGTGAGTCACTAGCACGTGTAGTAGAGATCAAGGGAGAGGGAGAAGAGAGAATAGCTGAAAAAGGAAGTGAGTGTTCAGTAGTTGCGATGCTGATATTCTCACCGTTAGTGATTTGGGTCCCTGAGGTGGTTGGGTGACTTGCCACATGTACGACGGTCTCTAAGGATATCACTAAAGAGCTAGGAGGGGGTACCAAAGAAAGCGCCTCGGGGATAAATCTTATTTCCATGACTGAAACCTGTTGAGAGGTAACAGTCAGTGACTTGGCTGGCCCTTTTTTTGGCTTTCTTGGCCCTCAGTGAAGGACCAAGATGGGCTTGAGATTGTGTCCTCTTTTAGGATAAGGTTGTGGTGGTTGGGATAGACTAAGGGGAATTGCCTTGGCCATAACCACCGGAGAAGGCAAAGAAAAAGAAGTAGAAGGCAGGGAGCATGTGCATCAGGTCCACGTCGGGGAATGGCTTTAGAGACACAATGATGAAGTAAGTGCTAGCTAGACGCACGAGAAAGATTTATCTTTCTGAGGGCACCTTTTTATATGTTGGAGATAAAGACCTTTCATTTGGGTTCTAGTAATAACCGTCCTTTTATAGACCTTGTGTAAGGTTTGTTTTGTAATCATTGATGTTAAACCTTAAATTGCTATTGTAGGTGATCCGGTTATTGTCATTAGAAAGGAATTCATCTTTCAATTAATGTATTTAAAATTTTTTAAATTAATTACTCTTTCCAAATTTGAGGGTGTTACAGTGCTATTCACATATAACCTATAAGATTCACAATATGACTCATGTGATTCACATATGAACTATGAGTTCACATATGCACTTGTTTGCCGCCTATCTATAAAAAGTTACAAAATTATCCCTTTATTTTTCACTTGACCAGTCAAAGTCGTAAATTTTGACTAGTCAAAACCGCAATTATTAACCAATCTTGACTGTATGAAAGACTAGGATCACTTTTTTACTTCTCAAGTACTTACCATTTCTCAAATAAAACCACTCCCATAAAACATAATAATACATGTTTGCATCAATATATCATATTATATCAATCAGAGGCAGATAGTCATAGTGGTTGTGGGGGCCATGGTCTCTACGTTTTTTGGTTGACTAGGTAGTAGACATGGCCAAAATCGGTCTCAGCCCAGGTCTAAATCGGTCCCAGGCAGAAACAGTGACAATCTGGACTGGTCCCGGTTAAAAAGGGAACTCCCGGTTATGGTGTATAAGGCCCGGTTATGAGAACCGGTCCCGATCCCAGGTCGGGCCCAAATCGGTCCTATTTTAAAAAAATCGATTTTTAACATATAAATAATATTTTTTTTTTGAAGAACTTGGTCAATCAAATACAGTAACAAATACATTTATATTATAATTGGTTCAATTAAATTCAATAGAAAATAAAATTTTTGTTATAAAGAATTTAGTCGATCATATATATTTTAGAATATTTAACTGAGTCAACCGAATACACTAAAAAATACGTTTTTATCATAATACACTAAATGAAATACACCTAAAAATACATTTTGCTCTTCAATCAAATATACTTAAAAACACATTTAAAAATAAATTTAAAAATATACTTAAAAATATATTTAAAAATAAATTTAAAATTAAAAACTGAGTCAGGCCCTTAACCGGTCCCAAACCGATCCCGAGCTAGGCTTTGTTTTCGGTGGAATATCATAACCGGTCCTAGACCGCCGGTCCCAAACCGATCCCAATCGATCTTGGGACGAACTGGTCCCAAGTCGGTCGCAGTCTCAATCCTCCACCGGTTGCAGATTGGACGGGGCCCATTTGGCCATCTCTACTAGGTAGGCTTCATATAATGCTAAGTGTAGTAAAAGAAAAAAAGTTTACTTGGCGCCTCTGCCACTGCACTCATCTGAGTTCTCTTTTTAAATTTCATATTCACCTCCAGTTCTTTAGCTTTGATTTGGTTCATTATTATTGAATTGTTTAAAAGTTTTGTTGTAATATGTGGTAACTAACAACAAAAACTTCATAGCAAAACTTTGTTTCCTTTAAAGTTTGTGTTAAAGTAAGGCTACTGGATAATAGATTATATGTGCAGAATTTTATCCTTTATCATTTCGGCTTCTCTCCGAGCCCGAAGACTCCATCATCATCGTCAAACTATACACAACAGACACCCAAGGCAACAATTCACTAGAAGAAGATCGAATTTATAGGACACCAAAAATGTCTGAATATCCTAATATAGAACTTTATAGGACTTCAGTTTTTAATATCAAACACTTGTATGTGTTGTAATAAGTTTCTATGACGCTTTTTAACGTCTTAAAAAACCTTTTAAGATACTTTTTAAACAAAATGTTTTACTAACCCTTTTATAAGACATTATTTGAAAAAAATAATTATAAAACAAGTGTCTCGTATAAAGATATGTTTATAAGACACGTTTTAAAACGGTCCTATAAAAGGGATAATTGGACATTTTGTTTCAAAAGTGTCTTAAAACCATGTCAAGACATAATAAATAAAAAAAGAGGTCCTATAACTTATTATAACGTCTTTAAATAGAACGTTGTATTGTTTGATCCTATATACTTAGGTCATATAAAGTGGTCTATTTGGACACATAGAAATTATTGGCATCTTATAAATCTAGTTTTGTTATACTTAATGGGATAATAAGGGTAGGTTAGATGAAACCATGTAACTATACGTCTATACGTTGTGGATGAAATCAAATCAATTTATTTCTTCAGTTGTCAATATAATAAAATAGTTTATTATGTACCTTTTTATTGTTAACATGATAAAAGATATTACTTTCAATTTTAACTAATAGGTGGTTTACACTGGATCTCATAAAACCTAAGGTTTTGATCATATGATTATGCCCATGCATGTGCGTGTACATTAATTACATGAACTTATTTTTTTTCGGTTTACCAATGTGATAATCGCTATTTCAAATTATTGTTCAAATCGTGATTTGAAAAATGACCATGTTAACTGCTTAGCTTATATGAGAGATTAGGTTCGGCCATTACGGTTAAAAGGCTTGTGTTCCGCCACTAATATCAACCCATAAATAGCATTACTTCAAATCTCTCTGTTGGTCCCATTAGGGTCTACAAGATATGTATAACAGTTTGTAGAAGGGTAGGGGATGAATACAAACACAGTATTTTCAAATTTAAAATATATATTTATAAGAAAAGATCAATACAGATTTTACAAGACTGTTTGCAGAAAGATAAGGTAAGAAAACTTATCTAAACAATCTTATGTTTACACACTAAATCTTAGCAAATAAGAAAAGATTTGCTGTAGAGGAAAGTAAGTTCTTTTACTTAAGCGCAAGGATGCTCAGAGTAAGGTTTAGGTTAAGAATGTGTGTTGCGCGCTTCTCTGCATGGAGAATGAACACTTCTATTTATACCCATTACATTAAATGCACGTTTAATGCAACATGATAGGGATAGAATGCGTGTCAAGCCTTAAGGAAAAGGCTTGTCCTTTACTACAGTGAATAGTACAAAAGCCTATTCATGAACAGACATCCTTTCACAAAGTTGGTATGTAGTAGAGTCAACTAGTCGGCTCTGTACCGTACTAACATTTAGAAAGGGTATGGGTTTGTCATTTGTGTGTATAAAAACAAGGCAACAACTATCGTGCTTCGCAAGCTTCATTTGATCACTGAAAGTTGGAATAACCTGAAGGCCTCTTCGGCATTCGCTGAGGCTTGGACAGTCTTCACACATATGTAGATTTGTAATCACTGAATACCACTTCAGATCACGTACTTGTCAGTCTCTAATCTTCAATATGTAGATTTGTAATCACTAAATACCACTTCAGATCACGTACTTGTCAGTCNATCACGTACTTGTCAGTCTCTAATCTTCAATATGTAGATTTGTAATCACTAAATACCACTTCAGATCACGTACTTGTCAGTCTCTAATCTTCAATTTCAATCTTCGACATTTGTTGAAGGTTCTTTGGTGTAAGTGTTGTCTTCTTGAAGTATCCATGTCACTGATTGAATTTTACAATACAAGTTCTTCAGCGATCACTGAACAGACTCAATGGAGATCACTGGAACTGAAAAGACAGAAACAAAAATACTTCGAATAGAATAAAATGGATTATCATCAAATCACTGAGAGAGAAGATCAACAATCTCCTCCTATTTGATGATAACAAGACAACATAAAGAAGGTTGTCTTATCAAATAATAGTAAGAAAAAGTAACATATAAAGTACATGTTCCCTTTTACTATTTTGGGATCTTTTTCAGTGAGTCGGTCTTTACTTGAAGAATTTTCTTAAGTCATATTTAAGAAAAGTTACGAGGATAGAAACTGAAACTGAAAGCTTATTCACTGACTTATGAAATGATAATGAATATAAAAAGTAACACTGGAACTCATAGACTTGTGTCTCTATTACTTTTTTCAGGGATCTTTTTCAGTGAAGTACAAGAAATACTTATATTATAATCATTGGAAATATTACAAGTAGCTCAGTACATGTCTAATAATTATAGACTAGAAGATTAATCACTGAAAGTAGACATAGTAAATAGATTTATGAATGAAATGTGAACAATATTACAAAGAGAAACTAATCTAGGAAACTTAGATCTATGTAGCCAGGTATATCTTCACCAAGGTTCTTTCGACGTAGGAATTCTCTTCGTATCTTCAGGTCCACAACTTTTCCTTGCATGCTATCATCCATCCAAAGCATTAGATAAACCAGATGACCCATTGGACACAGATGTAGCTCACACATTCTCTGAAATCTGACTTCACATTCATAGTCAAGGAATATAACTCCTAACTCATGTTTGAAGTGCACAGCGTTGGGTGTATAGGGACCCTTGTCTGGCAAGTCAAGATTCAGCATAGAAATGTCTATACTCTCATGTTTCTTCAGGATTTCATCTAAGAAGAACCTTGTTTCATGTTTGTTCTATAGGAATGGTCCATCATTAGGATTAGAGAGCTTTTTCTTCTTCCTTCCACCTTTCTTCAGAGAGAGCCTGTCAGGAACTGCGACATACCTGGACATCCTTTTGATGAGATCGTTGATGATGTCTTCGATAATTGGCTTATGTCTTGACTTGGATCGCTGAATGGCTTGCCTGATCTCCAGCCATTCGTTGTATCCATAGCGGCTAAGGTAGGAAGAGTACTCGGTGATGGCATCGAGATTCTCCCTGTGATGAGCAATGAGACCAATGTTCCATCGTCTTTGGATCGTCCATTGATGCTAACGCTTTTGATCGGGTGGGGACTGACTCTATTTTTCAGCTTTGCTTCGCTCCAGCACTTGTCCTTCTCTGCCAACTTCTGGTACTTCTCATGCTCAGCTTCTGCAATAGAAAGAAGTTTAGTCTTGGCTTAGACAGCGTTCACCTTCTTCTTGGACTTTCTCTTTGGGAGAATCTTCTCAGCTAGTGACTTGACCAGCTTTAAGTTGTTTTCAGTCTGCTTCTTCTGAAGCTCTAGCTCTTCTTCAGCCCTTAAGGCCTCGAGTCTTTCAGTTTCTGAGAGGAAGTCAAACTCACCACCACTAGAGGTACGAAGAGGAATTTTTACTCTAGTCTGGTCGAGTGACTCCTTTAGCTGAGCCATCTGTTGGCTGGTGGGAGCACTGGAGACAGGGTTTTCAGGGACCCACTCCAGTCGATCGCAGGTAGTAGATGGTATCTGAAGCTGATAAAGAGAAGTGACTTCTATCTGAGAGGTAGAGTCTTCAAATAAGGGTTGAGGGTTTTTGAACAGTACCATTATATTCCTTTCTTCAACGATGCCTTTGCCTTTCGACTTAGGGTCCTGGTTCATTGACGGAGCAGACTCTTCTTCCCTTTGCTCCCCCCGGGATGCAGAATCCCTGAGGGTGACTCCCTTGGTGGTGGTTGTTGGCTTTTGATACTGGATGGTGAAGTCATCTTCATCATCGTCATCATTACCATCGAAGTCACTGTCGGGGTCTCAAAGATCAGGTTCGTCATCTTCATGTTCATCGTCTTCATCATCATCACCAGCAACGGGTGCAGAGGTGATGGGAAGATCATCACCCCTTGGGATGGCATCAACTTCCTCATCTATAGCAGCTTCACTGGAGGTTGGAATAACTTGGGCAACCTCAGCTTCAGCTTTAGCTCTAGGAGCTTCAGCTTTAGCTCTAGGAGCTTCAGCTTCAACTGCGAGGATTGCTGGAGCAGCAGATGGTCCAGCAGCATTGGACCTCATCTCCCCCTTTCTGGCTATTGGGAGTATAAGCCAGAGAGTTCATCCAAGCGCTGATGCTGGAGAACCATCATTTCCTCTAGTCGCGATAGAGTGCTGGCTAGAGTTGTTGTTGGTTCACGCGTCTCATTGAGCTGAGCTCTGTCATCAGCAGAGAAGGAAGGCGGGATCACTAAAGCTGGTTGACGGACACAACCCAGGATCTGTTGAAGAAGCTCCGTCTGCTGAAGAGATTGAGCTTGAGCGTCATCAGCCTTGCTGGATAGAACAGCGATGGCCTCAGCGTTGGCTCGGACAACTTCTTGCAGAGTCAAGAGCTGACTCTTAACTTCGTGAACATCAGCTTTGACAGCTGAGAGGTCCGCATCAAGATCATCCTTGCGAGGTATCTCGCGATGCACTTCGACCATCTTGCAGAAAACAGAATCGACAGCTGAGAAAAGAAGCTTGACATCTGACGCCGTGTCATAATCCTTGTCATCTTCGTCTTCGTCAATGGCGTCATCCTCCCTTCTTCCTTCTCTTCCCCGTCCTCTTCATTCTCTTCTACATCCATAGATTGGGGCGTAGAAGAAGGACCTGCAAGAGATAAAGAGTGAGCATGAAGGAGCTCAAGGTTAGAAGAAATGAAGGGATAGGAAGATGGAATACTTGAGGGGCCATCAATGACATCCAAAGGATTGGCACTGGCATGAGCAAAGATGTCCTCGAGCGGATGGGCATCTGTATGCTGAGGAGCTTCGAAAGGAGCAGCCTCAGGTCCAGTGGTGTGTGTTTCAGCATTAGGGAGGACATTCGTTGATGCGTCATCAACACGTATAGAGACCAAGGAAGGAGGAGAAGAGAAAATGGTTGAGAAGAGACGTGGGTGTTCAGCAGTGGCGGCGCTGATATTCACACCTTCAGTTATTTGGGTTACTGAGGCGGTTTTGGTAGATGCCACTGATACGACAGTGATTGGAGAGGTCACTGAAGAGCTAAGAGGGTTAGCTAAAATTGCGTTGGGGTTAAGGATGGTTTCAATAGCTGAAACCTGTCGACAGGTCTCAGCTAGAGATGTGGCTATCCCCTTTTTGGCCTTCTTGGCTCTCTGAGGAGAACCAAGAGTTGGTTGTGAAGGTCGTTTGGAGGAGGTTTTGGTGGCTGGGCTAGACATGGGGGGTTTTCCCTTGTCTTGACCACCTGAGGAGAGGAGGGAGTGAAGGGCACTATAGAAGAAAGTGCAACCTCTCCATCCCTCAGATGTGATCTAGAATCCTGGATCCAATCTTACAAACCTGAAGGTTTCCTTCCTTGGAGTATTTCTCTCCAAATATCTTAGCAAAGATCATAGAAAGGAACCTGGTGTAGGGCACCACCTTTTCTCGCTGGCGCTTGTTGAGCTTCTGAACCAGGTCATCAAAAATGACCACAGCATAATTTATATTGCGACGTTGAATCGCAGAAATGCCAATCATCAGGGCAATCCTAGAGGCTTGGTCTTGACCTCCAGTCTTTCCACCCATGGACTGGATGAAGTGAGAAAACAGGTATTGCCAGATTGCTGACAGCCTGTTTTTCTCAATCTTCGACAAGGACTTCATGGGAGCATTTGAGTCCTTTTTCATTGGCCATTGATAGCTCATGGCATCAAGACATTGGACAATTTCGACTGTTGTGGGCTCGTTGTCGAAGGGGACTTTGGGAAAGCGAAGAGTCGTCCTCATCGTGTTCATGCCAAACTTCACAGTCATACGATTGAAGGTGAAGTTCATTTGTTCAACTTGGAGGCCATGTTTGTCTTTGACGTCGACCACCTCAGCAGTGAACCAAAACTGCTATAAAACCTCCTTAACCATGACAGGTTCATGGTTGAAGGCAAATGCGTGAGTGACAACTGTTTGAGGAAATCAGCCGCCTCTTGGTAAAACACCTTGTTCGAAGGAATGTCCAACAAGGCAATGTGTTTGTTGGCCTTGAAGGGCACTTCATCGACTGTGAATCCAACATTCTTGGCAGCCATCTATTTTTAATGAGAATAAGAAAAGATAAAACAATTTGTTAGAGAAACCAAGATATGTGTATAGAAGATGTATGGAGATAAGTTTTTGAATCAAGAAAAACTTCTTTTGAAAAATCCTTGAAGAAGGATTAGGGTTTTTCAAGTAGAATGTGTTTTGAAGAAATGTGATTACAACCAAGTAAAAGTTGGGTTTATAATCATTGATGTTTAATGTTTTTAGAGAACAAAGTTCTTAAATATATTAAACACATTTCTTAGAAGAAGAAGAATCAAGAAAAGAAAATTTTGACCTTAAGATGTGTAGAATGAAAGGTCATAGAAGAAGTTTGAGAGATAATTTCTTGCTTTGAAAATCCGGCAGAGGTTCGTCTTTGAAATTTTGAAAGTGTAAAGAGAAAAGTGAACGAGAAGTCTCATATTTATAGGTAGGAGGAGAGAGAAGAAATATGAGAGAGATAAAAGACGACGGTTGAGAAAAGAGGCCATGATGAAAGAAATGACACGTTCTCATCCATGATTAGATGACATTTAATGAGGTAGCGTATGACAGTACCTTTTTGCGCATCTCAAAGCGTCGCGCATTGTAAATAGGGAATGTCGTCATAAAGACGGTTCATTAACTATTTCTCTTAAAAAACGAAAAGATTTTTAAGATGTAACGCCCCATTTTTAATTACACATTTAATTATTTATTTTGTTAGGAAAATATTAAGGGCTTAGCAAATGACTAAAATTGATAGGTTGCATTCGTAACATTAAAATGTTAGGGTTAATTATGAGAGACTAAAATGGAATCTCGGATAACCCAAATGTTACAAGTTATGGTCAGGGTGTTTTAAAAATAAGAGAAGGAATTAGAAGGGCCTAAAGTGTCAATATATAGAAGTTGCAAGTAGCTAGTTGATGATTGACCAACCTTGAGGAGTTACACATATTGAATTTCATGATTTAACTCACTTAACTCCCAAGACTCATAGTCTTCCTCATAGGTTTCTTCTTCTTCACTTATAACTCTAACACACAAACACGCACATACCATAATCACATAGAGAGAAAGCTAGGGAGAGAAAAATCTAGAGGAAGAAGAAGAACGGGAAAAGGGAGAAGGATTTGGTTGAGTTTCTTCAAGGTCCGATTATAAAAGGTAAGCCTTTCCTCCCTTAGTATTTCTAGGCTTTCTAGGCTGTAAAACATCCCCTATGCATGTCAAAGAAAATATCACCATAAATCGTAGGAACCTTATTAAGTTCTACAATTTTTAAAGAAGAACCATCTATGTGTGTAGTTTATTTTTTTAGAAGAAACCAAAACCTAGTTCGTACTTGAACTAGGTCAAAAACTAGGGTTTTTACCCGACTGTCAAATACATTTCTGAAATAATCCATTTTTTTGTTAAAATCACGGTAAATCTCTCGTTTAACCAATGAACATGAGGCTTACATTACTGAAAACCTACGTGAGTCTAGCTTCTTCCAACTTCAGACCACTTTTCCTAAAAACAAAGTTAACCATAGCCAAAGTCACCATCTATATAGGTCTGTCCAAGTGACTTGTATTATGGTGACTGCTATAAAGCATCGACTTTGGAATTTTATTGAGATTCACATGTTTATCCTATGGGGCTGATTTTTGGAAACAACCTACCTTGATGTGTCTATTTTGTGTAGTTTTAGTTTCATGAAATATTACTGAGTTTAACTTGGTCAAATCAAAGTTTTCCACAAACTAGTCCGAAACTACTGCAGAATTGTATGAACTTTGAAATATCACATAAAATCATTCGTGTTGAATTGGATGATGTGCTTTATATTTCCGAAAACCCCAGAGAGTCTGTTTTCATAATATTTAAAAATATTCTAGACTAGAAGTCAATAATTGGCTCAAAAACCCCTAAGAAGAGAAAGGTGTCAAAGTTAAAACTAGTAAAGATAGGTTAATATGTTAGGGTTTTATCCCTAGAGGCTAAGTACATTATTAAACACTTGTGTAGGTTTTCAAGCCTTAAATCTGAACTTGGATAATACCCAAAATTTCTTTCAAACAGGTGAGTTTCACTCCCCCTATGTATGTATGATTATGTATACGATATGCATGAACACAACTCCTCATTTCATGAGACTCCCTTGTAAATGAGAGTACGAGTTGGTCTTAAAGGGCTACAACGATTCTGGTCCGGAAGGGCTACTACGATTTGATCCAAAAGGGGCTACTATGATTCTGGTCCGGAAGGGCTACTACGATTTGGTCCGAAAGGGACTGCTACGATTGGATCTTGATAAAGATCACTATGAATATATATGTAGGACTGTGTTTATCACTAAGCGTTAGCTTACCTTCCCATGTTCATCCCTTTCAGGTACTTCTAGGGTTGATAAGGGGAAGGCTCCAACGTGATTACGACCTCCGCCGCATTTATCACCAGTGTTTTAAGATGTCGTTTATTTACAGACTTCCACTACGTTATTATGGTTTCATAATTATCACGTTGAACTAGTTCTAACCGTTTTTATACATCATGTTACTTTTGAACATGTTTGATTGTATTGAGTGAAAAACTTGTTTTGCCTTTTGTTTAACGATACGAATGTGGTAACACTCCCTTATTTCTCTTATATTATTGTTTTAGAAAAAAAATTGGGGTATAACAAGTTGGTATCAGAGCAAAAGTTTGAGTGATTCAAAGACACATTCGTGTGTATTTGAACTCAAACTTTAAAAAAAATTACAACAAAAGTTTGCTTGCAAATAGTTAATAGAACATTTGAAACCCTATTTGGATATTTTGAGGATAAACACAACAAGAAAAATGTTTTCCAACGAAGAAACGATAAATGCGAGACGAGTAATCAAGATGGCGCCGACGGGGTAGTGAGTTCATACTATTGTTATACCCTTACACTTTTATGCTATGCCTATACGATCATAGGTGCTTCTAAACACTTGCTAGACAACATAGATTGCTTCCTGAAAACAACCTTTGGTATAATAAACCTCCTAATGAGACGTATTATTAATCCCTAATAATCTAAGAACATCCTTAAAACACTTGGGATGTTATTAACTCTAATGTTATACGCCCCGACTACTTACGAAAGCAGTGCCTAGAAATGACATGCGGCTTGGTTGTTGGGTTTTACCAAAAGGTTTTATACCAAACGGGCCCTACCTCCCAATTGTACCTGCCTGGTCGTTTCTTTATTTGATAGTCTTGTATGACATTGGGATTAATAATCAACTAAAACCACCCAACAAAACCAATTAGGTTAAGCTCAAACGACAAGGGTTTGGTGGGGAATGCTGGGATTAAATATGTATAGGTTTTTATGTTAACGCTGGCCATGTTATCATAAAAACAGGATATATATTTAAGACTAGAGTAACCACCAAGAACTTTGAAATAAAAGCTTAATCAATCAAAAAAAACCAAAAGTAATCCGTAAGATACTTCCATCATTCAGTGGTAATCATCCGAAATCGGATTAAGATCTAAACTCAAAACGTACTCCTAACCAAATTCTTTCGCTACTCAGAAATGGCACCAACAACAAGAAGGTCCTCAGGGGAAAGAAGTCAAGACCCTAACCTTAGGAGGGTGGTAATGTCCGAAGTTGGAGAGGCACTCCAAACTATGATTCCTGAATTGTTCAAACAAATGAAAGTCGAGCTGAAGATTGAGTTGGGCCAAATGATGGATGAAAGGATCACTGCCTTGGGAGCAAATCACAACCAAGGACCGTGGAGAGCTAATGTTCTTCGATACTTCATGGCCTGCATCCGCCTAAGTTTAAGGGCCAGAAGGACCCTTTAGAAAGTACACGCTGGATAACTGACGTTGAAGGTGCATTCCGCACCAGCTTTTGCCCTGCAGCAAACCAAGTCCTCTATGCAAAAACCCTACTGCAAGGAACTGCGAAAATTTGATGGAATTTGACTTGCAAGACCATCCCTGAAGAGGAGTTGAATGACATGACTTGGAATGACTTTAAAACAAGATTCTCCGAGCAATTTGCACCACAAATCGAGGTGAAACAGGTCACCAAGGAATTCCATGACATGAAGCAAACGATTGAGTCGGTAAACGAAATCACTGATAAGTTCTTGGAAAAAACCCTATTCTCCCCCCAGTACGTTGCTGACGTAGCAATGAAGCTATTTCACTATACCGATATGCTCAAACCAGATATTAGAGCTTTTATCGCCCCAGCAAGATGCAAGACTTTGGCAGAGGCTATAGAAATAGCACGAACCCGAGAGCTAGACCTAGACAGAAAGAGAAAGACCGCACCATCCCATGAGGTAAGTGCATCTAACAAGAAATTCAAACCCTCTAAACCAAATAACAAAAGCAAATCATCTGAACCAAGGTACAAAGGAAATTTACCATTATGTAAGAAGTGCAACAGACACCACTATGGGAACTGTACCGACCTGGCATGTCACAAATGTGGAGGTAAGGGACATCTGACTAGGGCTTGCAAGGAAACAACAAAACTGTGCTTTAATTGCAACAAGCTCGGGCACATAAGGGAAAATTGTCCCTAGCTACCGGGTAAACTAGTGCAAACTCCTGCACCAGCAACTCTAAGGATTGCGGGTGGAGTGTCAAGAAAGACCGAGGCTCCAAGTGCCCAAGGACGAGCATTTCAGCTTACTGCGGAGGAAGCTATGGTTGCACCAGATGTGGTAACAGGTACTTTCTCTTCATATCTAAACATAATAAACTATTATAGGTTGCATGCAAGTAGTAATTGATTGGATTATAGGTACTTTCCTTGTTAACTCCATACCATTGCTAGTTTTATTCGATTCGGGAGCAAGTTGCTCCTTTGTGTCTCTTGCATTCGGGAGCCGATCATTCCTCTATAAACAGTTACATTTACAGGCTTTCCATTTGGATCCTTATTGAGAGAGTGGAGAAGCTATTGGAGTATTCATAGATGAATTGTTTGATAAATCAAACTTCTTCAGCATGTCACAAACATACTTACTTTGATTGATAAAGATACCTTTATCTGATTGTTTGATCTGGAGACCTAAAAAGAAGGTTAGTTCTCCCATCATGCTCATCTGATATTCTTTCTTCATGCGATCAGCGAACCGAAAACACAAAGAGGGATTAGTGGAACCATATATAATATCATCGACATAAATTTGGACTAAAATGATGTGACCCTTAGTTTTCCTATGAGATAAGGTCTGGTCAATCTTTCCACGAACAAATTTCTTAGAGATGAGAAATGAGGAAAGGGTATCATACCAGGCACGAAGAGCCTATTTTAACCCATAAAGAGCCTATTTTAACCCATAAAGAGCCTTATCTAAACGATACATATGGTTTGGATACTTAGGGTCAAGAACCTTGGAGGTTGTCAACATAAACTTCCTCTTGAAGTTTTTCATTTAGGAAAGCGCTCTTTACATCCATTTGGTAGACTTTAAAGTCTCTATGGGCAGCAAAGGCTAGAAAGAATCGAAAAGCTTCGAGTCTAGCCATTGGTGCAAAGGTTTCGTCATAATCGATCCCTTCTTCTTGTCCATAACCCTAAGCAACAAGTCGAGCCTTGTTATGGGTTACCACACCTTCCTCATCCAACTTGTTACGATAGACCCGTTTAGTGCCTATCATTGATCTGTCAGAAGAACGTGGGACAAGGTACCAGACTTTGTTCCTATCAAACTCAATGAGCTCCTCTTGCATGGCAAGGACCCAACTAGGGTCAGATATACCATCATTGATTTCTTGGGTTCGGCTAAAGAAAGAAAGTTGACAAAGAGACAAATATTACCTAGACCACGACGAGTCTTGATACATGCATCTGGATCACCAAGAATTTGATGAATTGGATGGTCTTTAGTCCATCATTGAGCCGGCAGAGGAATTGCATCTGAGTTGGTAAGTTCAGAATAGAAGATGAGGCTTTAGCTACATTGTCTTCAGCAATTGGAACAATGGCTAAAGGAGCCTTAGATTCAGCGACTGAAACAGGTTCAGATACTGAAGGCATTTCATTTACTGATTGATCAGTGTTTGAAGTAGAAGGAGGAATACAGCTAATGGGCACGGCATCAATCTCTGAAGAAGATGTGTTGGAGTGACTAGCTGTAACGGGAATGATAAGTGGATCATCTTCAGCTTCAAAGGTTTCAGTGTTGAAAGAAGCACAGTAGGAAGCTTCAGGTTGTCCATAGTGAGAAAACATCCAAGTTTCTAATTCATCATCGTTTAAGATGGATTTTGAATTAGCTGATTGAGATTCGTCAAGGGTGACATGGATAGTTTCTTCTATCGCCTGTCTACGTTTGTTGAATACTCTGAAGGCTTTGGAAACTGAAGAATATCCAAGAAAGATTCCTTCATCAGCTTTGGGAATATAACAAGTACAACCAAAAATATGTAGAAAGCTTATAGAAGGCTTTCTTCCATGAAAAAGTTCATAAACTGTCTTTTTGAACCTCTTTACAATCAGCGACCGATTTTGAGTGAAACAAACGATGTTAACAGCTTCAACCCAGATTGAGTAGGGTGATGGGATTCGCTGAGCATTGATCGAGCAGCCTCTATGGTTGTTCAATTTCTCTTTTCAGCGACCCCATTTTGCTGAGGAGTTCTCACTGAAGAAAAGTTGTGAGAAATTCCCTTGTTTTCAAAGAAGTTATCCATAGTACTATTTTTGAATTCAGTACCATGGTCACTTCTAATAGATCGTACCTTGATGTTGTTAAGTACTTCTATTTTCTTGATGAATGAAATGATATCTTCAGGTGCTTCATCTTTGGATCTGAGGAAAAAAACCAAGTGTACCTAGAATACTCATCAACTATGACGAGTGTAAACTTCTTTCCAGCAATGGATTGCACGTTGATTGGACCAAAGAGATCCATGTGTAGTAGCTGAAGAGGCGCAGTCACTGAAGAGATTTGCTTTGACTTAAAGCTAGCTTTTGTATGTTTTCCTTTTTCACATGCAGAGCAAAGAGATTCCTTTGCAAAAGACTGTTGAGGAAGACCAGTGATAAGATCATTTTTTGACAGCTCACTGAGTGTCTTGAAGTTGAGATGTGAGAGCCGTTTGTGCCATAGCCAGTTGATATCTGACGAGGCTTTGGAGAAGAAACAACTATTCTCAATGGTAGTAGAATTCATATTGATGATATATACATTCTCTAGGCGAGAACCGGTCAAAGCAAACTTATCATCTTTGTCAAAGACACAACATGAATTCTTCGAGAATTTTACTGTGTAGTCTTCGTCACACAGTTGACTAATGCTTAGGAGGTTGTGCTTCTGTCCTTCAACATATGCAACTCGCTTGAACGTGGTTGCACCATTGGTTAATATACCAAAACCTCTGGTATATCCTTTTTCGTTTCCTCCAAAGGTCACGGAAGGTCCTCTTTCTTCCTTGTAATGAATTAGCAGAGATTTGTCTCCAGTCATATGCCTTGAGCATCCACTATCGAGATACCATATGCCTTTGACATCATACACAAGGAAACATTTTAAAATGCTATTGGTACCCAGCTATTGGGGTCCAGCACTGTTTGAGGCATCATCCACTGGTGCTGATGAACCAGCGTCAACAGATGGCATCACTAAACCTGAAGAGGTTTGAGTGGAGAGAGGAACAACATCTAACACTACTAAGATAGGGTCAGTGGAAGTCTTCACTGAGCCTGATAAGGAGGCTTCAGTGGTTGGAATTACAACATCTGATGTTGAAGACTTAACAGCAGGAGTTGTCTTCATTGAGCCTGAGGAAGAGGCTCTAGTGGTTTGCTTCACTTTGGTTGCTTTTGCAGCCTTAGTGGAGGATTTCGCTTTAGTTGATTTCTCAGCCTTGGCTACTTTCTTTCCCTTAGCTGGTGGACCAGCCTTGGCGGCAGAAGGACACTTGCAGGCAATATGTTTATTTTCAACACAGTTTTACACTTCCTAAAGCTGAAGGTAGCTTTAGGGCCAGGAAGTACTAGATTAGAAGAGGGACCAGCTCCAAGGATTCCCTTCTCATTAGTTCTTGGAGGATCCTTTGAGGCTTTGGAGTCCTTAGGTGAAGCATTCACATTGAGCTGAGACTTGGATTTCTGAGAGAATTCAGATTTCCTAGTCCCTGGAGAAGAAGCTTTACAAGCAGAAGGAATAGACTTTGATTTATTTGACTTGTTAGACTTCTTAGGAAGAGGTGCTGTGATAATGGATTTACCTTTGTCTTTGCAACCTAAACTTGAAGGAGTTCCATCAAGATGACTCTCAGTAAAAGAAGAATGAGAGGAAGAAGTGTCAGGAATGGAAGAGACGAAGGTACCAAACTTAAGCATGGACCTGTCAATGACACGTTCTTCCTGATCATAGGAAAATCCTAGACCAGTTGTTATCTTGGTTGGGATCTGAGCATTGATGATCTTAGAGGATTTGATGGAGGCTTTGCACCACCCTTCAATGGTAGCCTTCTCAACCTTGAGTTCAGCGATTGCTCGCTCACGCTCAGCAATAGCCTTTTTGCGTTCAATAGTGATGGCCTGATCCTCTAGGTTTTCTTCAACCTTGGTCAGCTCTTTGATCTTAGAATGGTAAATCTTCAAATGTTCTTAAAGATTAAGATTAAGCATTTCTGCTTTTGATTTGCCATTGAGGGCATTGTAAATATCTACCGTCAATGTGTCTAGAGCAGATAGGCTAGAAGAGGAGGAAGAGGGTTCGTTCAGGATACATACCAAATAAATAGAAGAGGTTGATGGTTCGGTTGAAGTATATTCTTTTACATCCTTAGCCATCAAGCAAAGATAGGTTGTATCTTCCTCATCAAATGGTGATTCATCAGATGAATCAGCCCAATCATGCTCTTCAGCGATAAGACCTTGTGCCTTTCTGGTGATTCTTCATCTTCTTATACTTCTCCTTCAATTTCAGGTATTTGTCATCCCTGGACCTAAAAGAGGATGGGGTTTTGGAAGATGGGGTCGCAGCTTTCTTCGATCTGCATTCACCTGCAAAATGTCCATTGTGGTGACAATTGTAGCAGATTGCTGAAGCCTTGTCTATCTTGTCAGACTTTGGCTTTTCCTCAATGGTCAGCAAAGAACATCTGCGGTAGTTGCTCTTGCTGGCGAATCTCCTAAAAGATTTAGTCAAAAGAGCCAAGGATTCATCAAAATCTGCTAGATCAGATTCTGGAATATCCTCAGAGTTAGTAGAGTCTAACTATGTAATTACAATAGAAGGAAAAGAAGAAGTGAAAGAAGAAGAAGAAGAAGAAGAAGAAGAAGGGGTTGCAGCTGAAGCATCTTCAGAGATCAAAGCTAACAGAGAGCTTTTCATTTATCTGGAATCTTTGACTAGATTCCTTTCCAACTGACGAGATTGCTCATGATTAAGCAGAATCCCGTAGAGAGTAGAGAGAGAAAGAGAGGACATGTCACTGGACATCTTAAGACACATGGAAAATATGTCCCAAGATTCAAGAAGACATTCCAGAAACTTAGTTAAAGTTTCAGAGTTAGAATATTCCCTGCCTACAGCCCTTAGATCAATAAGAAGACAATTAAAACGTTGACGTACTTCAGACAGCGTTTCAGTCTTTCCACAGAGAAAGCTTCCGTACTGCCTTACTAAATTAATCTTCCTAGTTTCTTGAACCTGAGTGGTTCATTCATATTGAACACAAAGAGTGTCTCACATGGTTTTAGAATTCCTGAGTTTCATCACCGAGTGATAAACCTCGTCAGGAAGAGACATAGCTATTATAGACCTAGCGCGAGTGTCTATAGCTATTTTCTTCTTGTCTTCATCACTCCACTGATGAGGGAGCTTTGGAATCTGTCGTTCAGGAATCGCGGCAATCGTAGTTGTTGCGGGAACAGCGGGTGAAATAGAAAATGGTACATATGGTCCATTTTCTATATAGTGTGGAATTTCAGGATCCACACCTTCCAGAAAGAGGGACATCTGGTTCTTCCATAGACTAAAGTTGTCACGAATGAACCGGGGAGGTTTGGCAAGAGAGCCATTGTCTTGAACAAGTGTGTTTGTGTTTTGCAAAGCCATTTAAAAGCAGTAATATTATCTAGAGAAAAAGATAAGTAATGCAGAAAAATAACTAAACAACTAGAAAAGATAGAACATTGCTCTGATACCACTTGTTGGTCCCGTAAGGGTCTACAAGATATGTATAACAGTTTATAGAAGGGGGGATGAATATAAACACAGTATTTTCAAATTTAAAATATATATTGATAAGAAAAGATCAATACAGATTTGACAAGACTGTTTGCGGAAAGATAAGGTAAGAAAACCTATCTAAACAATCTTAAGTTTACACACTAAATCTTAGCAAATAAGAAAAGATTTGTTGTAGAGCAAAGTAGTTCTTTTACTTAAGCGCAAGGATGCTCAGAGTAAGGTTTAGGTTAAGAGTGTGTGTTGCACGCTTCTATGCATGGAGAAGGAACACTTCTATTTATATCCATTGCATTAAATGCACATTTAATGCAACATGGTAGGGATAGAATGCGTGTCAAGCTTTAAGAAAAAGGCTTGTCCTTTGCTACACTGAATAGTACAAAAGTCTATTCATGAACAGACATCCTTTCACAAAGTTAGTGGGTAGTAGAGTCAACTAGTCGGCTCCGTACCGTACTAACATTTAGAAATGGTATGGGTTTGTCCTTTGTGTGYATAAGGACAAGACAACAATTATCGTGCTTCGCAAGCTTCATTTGATTACTGAAAGCTGGAATAACCTGAAGGTCTCTTCAACATTTGCTGAGCCTTGGGCAGTCTTCACACATATGTAGATAGGCTTGTAATCACTGAATACTGCTTCAGATCACGTACTTGCCAGTCTCTAATCTTCAGTTTCAGTCTTCGACATTTGCTGAAGGTTCTTTGGTGTGAGTGTTGTCTTCTTGAAGTATCATTGTCACTGATTGAAGTTTACAATACAAGTTCTTCAGCGATCACTGAACAGACTTAGTGGAGATCACTGGAACTGAAAAGACAGAAACAAAAATACTTCAAATAGAATAAAAAAGATTATCATTAAATCACTGAGAGAGATGATCAACACACACTCTCTATCTATCTATCTATCTATCTATCTATCTATCTATCTATCTATCTATCTATCTATCTATCTATCTATCTATCTATCTATCTATATATATATATTAAAGGAAGAACCAAGGTTGATGACTTGCTCTTCCCTAACTCTTCTTCATGT
>NC_037544.1:29497361-29498037 GCF_001531365.2 Cynara cardunculus var. scolymus | reverse complement strand
TCTACATCACTTGATTTGTTTTTCACATTTCATTTTCTTTCTCATGAATTGTTCATCGTTCAATCTCTTTTTCTCTATCTACATCACTTGATTTGGTTTTCATTTCGTAAACCATTATTTTTCAACAAATTCATTTTCAAGTTTATTTCGAGAAGACTAATTCGGGTAGGGGTGTTCAAAAAAATCGTTATACCGCTCAAACCGGTCGAACCAAGTCAAACCGGACCGTTTTTGGCGGTTTGAGCGGTGTAGCGGTTTGGTTTGGTTTGGAAAATTGCAAAACCGGGCGGTTCGTGCCGGTCTGCGGTCTGGAACATTTTTTGGGCGGTTTGTACCAAACCGACCTCCAAATATATATATATATATCTATACTACCTTATTAAACAAATTTGATCAAAGTCTTAAAGTCTTAACTTTTGAAATACCGAAAATACCCTTAATCCTCCTTTACACGCCTCCCTTCCCTTCCCCCAATATGTCTCTTTGATTTACAAGGCTCTCCTCCCCCAAGAACACTCCTCCCTTATCAGCTCCCGAGACGACGCTTCACTCCCCAAGATGTCCCCTTTAAGAGTCGTCCATCGCCGAATCCTTCCCACCTCAATCGCTTCACAATCGCCTTCGTCGTTTCCAATCGGCTTCGCTGTCAGGTATGAACTGTTTGAGTTTTGATTTT
>NC_037544.1:29487724-29495446 GCF_001531365.2 Cynara cardunculus var. scolymus | reverse complement strand
AGGAACTACTTTCTTGAGTCTCTGTGATAGCATCATCTTTGACAATTTTAACTTGGGATGTGTACATGGCCTGCAGGCTCAAAATCTTGAAGTATGGAGTCCAATGCAAAATCTCAACCTCAAACTCATGCTCCAACACTAACCAAGACTTGGACATTATGAACTCAAGTCATAGTAAAGCTTAACATCGAGTATTGTTCCAAGTCTATCATGCTCTACAGATAAACACTAAGAACATCGAATAAAAACATATTACTAGCATTGGTGTTGTTAATGTCATAATTAGGCTAAAACACCATCCCATCTGCAGCCACTCTAAAGGACTCCTAACCTTCTATCCATGGTTTTAAATAAGAGTAGAAGTGTATGCCTTGAGGCATGTCCAGAACTGCTTTTCAGGCTACGCCTCACATGGATGAARCGCCCTATGAGGCATATGTGTGATGAATTTTGCAACTTTCAAGGGTTCTTTTGGGCACAGATCAGAAGGGGTATGTGTGTTATAATAGGCCTCCAAAAGAGTTCTTCACCCACATATTCGTGCTCTTCATTAAAAAAGAGTTCTTGGTTTGTTTACAAAAAAAAAAAGAATTTGTCCACTGTTGGTTTGGTCCATTAAGTTTGTAGAATGCAGCAGTAGCTTTTTCTATTTATAAAATCTATATTATTACATTATAAATGAGATTTGGTAAAAGTCTTAAAGACAAGTTTTGATGCATAAGATACAACATTTTGATGCTTAAAGTCTTAAACCCAYTAAAATGTACAACTTCTTTATACATAAGATACAACCTTTTGATGTCAGAGTGTGGACCTCAATTTTTTGTGTATCTTTGTGCCTGTATACTCCAGGTCTGTACAATACTCAAATCCTCCCTGKGTATCCACTCTCTGTCTGTGTGTGTTTTCACCCTCAATCTGTGTAAAAGCCCATATGTGCATATTGTTCTGCAAATTACACTTCTGCCCTTCTGTGGTGTACAATGAACTCACATAAACCTTACTGCTATTTTACATCAGTACATGGCCATGCAATTTCCTGCTATTTCTTCATCATGACC
Organism: Cynara cardunculus var. scolymus; assembly: GCF_001531365.2. NCBI lineage: Eukaryota > Viridiplantae > Streptophyta > Magnoliopsida > Asterales > Asteraceae > Cynara > Cynara cardunculus. The sequence goes on along the minus strand of NC_037544.1, from coordinate 29,494,385 downwards.
GTGYTGTTAGGCTAACACTTTATGTTCAATATTGCACATCATCAACCAATAGAGCCTTCTGTATATTTGGAGCTGATCTCAGGAATTTACCTTTTTGTATATATTGAAGAAATGGAACAACTGTCCTGTTGACTCAATAACATAAAGTTCTTTGAAATGGTAAATTACCACATGTATGTGGGTTACTTGTATGACTAATGTGTTTGCTTTCCTCACCAACCACTATGAATTTATTGAACTAATATTACTTTTTCTTTGATTTTTGGATTTGTTTAATTCTGATTGAAGCAAAAGAAATTTTCTGAATAAGTTTGAAATGTKAAAAAGGAGTTGACCTTAGATAGGATCATGTGGAAGGATGCCATGTGATCCCAGGGGCCACCGCTTTATGTTTTTTGTTGTGTTTCAGTTTTAGTTTGGGGCATTGGTTTCTTCTTGATGATGACTCAATTCTCCACCAAAGTGTAGTTCACATGCGCATTTTTGGGTCTACCTTTTACTATGTTGGWTGTATTAATGATCATGCTTTTTAATGTGCTTTTTTTGGAGAAGTAAACACCCTTTATCGGTTGTTCGTATTCGATTTATTTTCTTAAGTTAATGGCAACAATTTGTGTTCCATTGATGTACTGGTTCATATTTGGTTAGGGGAAACTTTCATACAGATTCCGCAGTAAGCAGGCACATGAGGAAGACCATATAAGTGGAGTCCATTGTCCATGTGAAGGATGAGCATGGAACATCATGTTTCTAATATGTAAACTTTTGCAGATCCGTTTGAAGTTTACAAGGGTACTAAGAACTATGAACCACAGCATGATGGGAAGATTTATTGTTGAAGAGAGTTATGTTGTCATTCTGAATCTTATTCATTGCAATCATATTTACAATAGCAAAAAGATTTGTTTATATACACATCTTATATAAGAAATCTGTTTTTTTTTTTTTTTGAATAATTGTAAAAACTACTAAAACCAACATTTTGGATGAGATGTATATTTGAATCTAATTTATGTACAAATGTAGTATTGTTTATTACATCTTGAAGGAATTTGATATCTTAAAAWTAAATAAATCTTAGGGACAGTTTACCAAATGTTTACTCGGATAAGTGAACACAAAGTCACATTATTTTACCGGATAAACATGGTAAGAACAAGAAATCTTATCCGGTAAGAGTGAGACAATGACTAATAGTCTTATCCGGTTTAGTGAAGGTGATGACTCTTACAACGGTAAGCGCTTACTGGGTAAATTGTTGCATACGATATTGTTTTGGTGTACTAGAATCTTACCTGGTAAATAAACGATATTGTTACATTTTACCGGTAAGTGCTTACTGGGTAAGTGATTGATAAACGGCCCGTTAATGAACTTTTTACATCCCGCTGCATTGAGCGGGTATACAACTAGTATATATATATATATATATATATATATATATATATATATATTTTAAGTTTAATATAAAGTCCATTAAAGGCCCAAACCGTCTAAACCGGTCAGACCAGACCGCATTTTCGTGGTCTGGTTTGACCGGTCTGGGCACTTGATGTCAAACCGCTCGGTTTGAAAATTTTATAAACCGCCATTACGGTTTGGTTTGTGGTTTGAGAGGTTAAACCGACCAAACTGGACCGCGAACACTCCTAAATTCAGGTATGCATTCCTTTTGATTTTTGTTAGGATTTTTAGAGTTTTTTTAACTTTTTTCTTCTATAATTTTCTTAAGTTTTCCTCAATGGAACAAATAGTTTATTCTTGACAACGCTTTCAGAGTTTTGATGGCAATAATGGTCTGATAATGGAATCTTATGGCAACAATGGTGCAATGATGGAATCATGAAAGTATTACAAACTATGATGTAGCATCAACAAACTTCAACATGTCTTTTTTTTAGTGATTATCTTTTTTCAAGTATACTTTGAGAAAATTAATATTGTTACGCATTCCTTTTGAGTTTTGTTGATATTTAAAAAAAAATTGTTTAAAGGAGAAACCAAACAAATGAGGTGTCATCCTCTAAACATTAGAAGCATATCTTTCTTTTTTCTTAGATTTTTGTTTTTTTTAATATTTCACATGTAAAAGACTTTTCCATCCCTATATTTAAAACATGAATTCATTAGGATAAGGTTATTTTGGTAATTATAAAAAGTTTAACCTCCAACATTTTCATCTTCATTCTTAGAGGTGAAACTTCCAAACCTTTTCATGTGCTCCTCCATGATTTGTCTATCAATAAAAAAAATTCTTCCTCTTTATCATTTGATGTATTCTTTATTTTACAAACCATAATTATTCAACAAAATCTTTTTTAGGTAAACTTTTTTCGCTCTCTCCATCACTTGATTTCTTCTTTTATTTTATAAAATGTTATTATTCAACGAGATGGTTTTTTTAGGTTTATTATCATAATACTAATTTAGGTATTATTTTTCCTCTCTATCACTTGATGTATTATTCATTTTATAAACGGGAAAAGTACAAAAAACATAATGGACTTTAGTGTTTGGAATGATCAAGTTCTTGTACAATTTTCTGGAACGAATAAGTCCGTAGACATTTCAAACCTGTTAAATAAATCCTTTGACTTTCTAAAACCTATTAAATACATCCTTATCACTTAAAACATTTAACCTGCAACCTATACATCAGGTAAATTTACTAATTAAAAAAAACTAAAACTAACATCTTCATCCTCTCCAGTACGACGGTCGTGCCTCTCCCCCTCGTCGCTACCCTCTTCCCCTACCCAGCCTCATAAACGTCACTCAAGCCTCTGTTGTTGCTACCCTCTCCCAGCCCAGCCCTATAACCATCGTCGTCTCTACCCTCTCCCCCAGCCCAGCCCCCTCACCATCACACCTCCATGCTCTTCCTTTTTCCCATCTTCTACCCGACTCCCCGTCTTCAGAGCTATCGGTAAACCTCGCTTCTTCGGTAACCCCTCCAAGTCTAAACCCTCAGAATCTAGTGAACAAAAATGGGTTGCTAAAGGCTTGATTATTGAACCGCTTCCTAATTTATTGCTCGTAATTGAGGTTAGTCGATATGATTCCACCAGAAGCCTTATTGTATATCGATTGATAGCAAAGATGTTTGATATAAAACATTTTTTCTACTTCATGGTTATGATTTTTGTAACCCTTTGGCCATAATTTCTTGATCGTAGTTGTTTTGACTTCACATGTCATGTGAAACTGAATTACAATCAGTTCATCTTATTCTTATATATGTATGAATAAACTGAAACCTAGGAGGAGTGGTAGGTTACAGGCTTGTGATCTTGAATCTAAAAGAGAGAAGAAAACCTGCTCACTCATCACCCATTTTGTGTTGATATGTATAATTAAGATCTTAAAATTTAATTCTTTTTTTACTCCGATACTGGAATGGCAAATTAAACCTTTCAAGTAGTTTGCACCTAAAATGGATACCAAGCTAAACAAGTTATCTCCAACTTCTTTCGGGAAGGGTGAACTATAAACATTGTGCTTTGACAATCGATCAATTTTGCAAATTTTGTTCATAGATTTTTAATGTCTAGGTTTGTCTTTGAAACAGAAGTTAAATCCAATTTCATCCCGTTATATATTTAAATGAAATTTTGTTGTGTGCATACCCCTCTTTTGGTATATATTTTGATTCAACTTTTGATAAATTATACTAAATTTTGTATGCAGAATATTTTTGCTTTGGGTACAACTTTTATATCTTTTGAGAAAAGTAATGAGAATGGTATATTTGTGTTGATCCTCTCTCTCAGTGATTTGATGATAATCTCTTTTCTCTTTCACGTTGTATTTGTGTTTCTGTATTTTCAGTTCCAACTATCATCACTGAGTATGTTCAGTGATCGCTGAAGAACTTGCATTGTAAATTCATCAGAGACAGCAATACTTCAAGAAGACAACACTCATACAAAAGAACCTTCAGCAAACGTCGAAGACTGAAACTGAAGATTGGCGAGTACGTGATCTGAAGTGGTATTCAGTGATTACAAGCCTATCTATACATGTGTGAAGACTGCTCTAGCTTCAGCGAATGATGATGAGACCTCCAGGTCATTCCAGCATTCAGCGATCAAAGGAAGCTTGCTTAGCACGATTGTTGTTGTCTTGTCCTTATGCCCACAAAGGACAAACTCATACCCTTACAAAAGTTAGTACGGTATGGAGCCGATTAGTCGACTCTTTGTCCACCAACTTTAGGCAAGGATGTCTGTTCAGAAATAGTACTTTTGTACTATTCACTGTAGCAAAGGACAAGCCTTCCTCTTAAGGTTTGACACGCACTCTAAACCTACCATATTGCATTAAATGATCATTTGATGCACTGGGTATAAATAGAAGTATTTCTTCTCCATGCAGAGAGCGTGCATCTCTCTCTAACCTTATTCTTACTTCAAGCATCTTCTAGCTTAAGTAAAAGATATTTCTTTTAGCATTCTCTTTTCTTGTATTCGCTAAAGCTCTGTGTGTAACCAAAGATTGTTTAGATAGGTTTTCATTACCTAATCTTTCCGCAAACAGACTTGTAAAATCTGTATTGATCTTCTCTATCAATATATATTTTAAATTTGAAAATATTGTGTTTGTATTCATCCCCCCCTTCTAGAAACTGTTTCTATTCTTGTAGACCCTTACGGGACCAACAAGTGGTATCAGAGCAGTGTTTTCTTTCTTTACTTGTGTTTGGCTAATTTCCTGTATTAATTTATCTCTTCTTAGATAACATAATGCTTACAAATGGCTTTACAAATTACAAACACGCACACAAAAGATAATGGCTCTCTTGCCAAACCTCCCCGGTTTGTCCGTGACAACTTTAGTCTCTGGAAGAACCGTATGTCCCTCTTTCTGGAAGGTGTGGATCCTGAAATTTCACATTACATAGAAAATGGACCATATATTCCATTTGCTATTGTTCCGGCTGTTCCAGCAATAGCTACGACTGTCGCGATTCCTGAACGGCAGATTCCAAAGCTTCCACATCAGTGGAGCGATGAGGAGAAGAAGAAAATAGCAATAGACACGCGTGCTCAGTCTATAATAGCTATGTCTCTTCCTGATGAGATATATCACTCTATGATGAAACTCAAAACTTCTAAATCCGTATGGGATACTCTTTGTGTCCAATACGAAGGAACCACTCAGGTTCAGGAGACTATAAAGATCAATCTAGTAAGACARTATGAAAGCTTTCTCTGTSGAAAGTCYGAGACRYTGTCTGAAGTACATCAAAGATTTAAYTGYCTTCTTATTGATYTTAGGGCTGTCGACAGGGAATATTCTAATTCTGAAACCTTGACTAWGTTTCTAGAATGCCTTCCTGAGTCTTGGGACACCTTTTCCATGTGTCTCAAGATGTCAAATGACATGTCCACTCTTTCTCTTTCTTCCTTATACGGGATTTTGCTTAACCATGAGCAATCTCATCAACTGAAAAGAAATCTTGTAAAATATTCCAGGGAAATGAAAAGCTCTCCTTTAGCTTTGATCTCTGAAGCTTCTTCAGTTGAAACTTCTACTCCTTTTGTCTCTACTCTACCTCCCGTGGTCATCACGGAGATAGATTCTTCTGAGGACATTCCTGAATCTGATTTAAAAGATTTTGATGAGTCCCTGGCACTCCTGACTAAGTCATTCAGGAGGTTCGCCAGTAAAAGCAATTTTCGTAGATCTCCTCAGCTATAAGGGAGAAGCCAAAGTCTGAAAGAATAGACAAAGCTTTAGCTGTCTGCTACAACTGTCACCGGCCCGGACACTATGCAGGTGAATGCAGATCTAAGAAGACTGCGATGCCATCTTCTAAAGCCTCTTCCTCCTTCAGAACCAAAGATGATAAATACTTAAAACTGAAGGAGAAATACAAGAAGATGAAGAACAACCAGCGAAAGGCTAAAAGCCTTATTGCTGAAGAGCATGACTGGGTTGAATCATCTGATGAATCATCTTCTGACGAGGAAGATAAAGCTTATGTATGCTTAATGGCCATTGATGCTGACGAAGGTTCTTTTAAAGCATCTACCTCTTATGAGCCATCTTCTGTTACTCAGGTATGTATCCTGAATGAACCTTCTTCTAGTCTTTCTGCACTAGATACGCTGACGGTTGACATTTACAATGCCCTCAATGGCAAATCTAAAGTTGAAATGCTTAACATTGATCTTCATGAGCAATTAAGATTTGTCATTCTAAGATCAAAGAACGGACCTCTGTTGAGGAAAATCTTAAAGATCAGGTTATTGTAAACCAGACTATCACTGTTAAACGTGAGAAAGTTATTGCTGAGCGTGAGCGAGCAATCGCTGAACTCAAGGCTGAGAAAGCTACCATTGAAGGATGGTGTAAAGCTTCCCTCAAGGCCTCTGAGATCATTAACGCTTCAATCCCTGCCAAGAAAACGACTGGTCTAGAATTCTCCTATGATCAGGAAGAATGTGTTAAAGACAAGTCCATGCTTAAATTTGGTACTTTTGTCTCTTCTATTCCTAACACTTCTTCCTCTCAGTCCTCTTCCTTCACTGAGAATCATCTTGAAGGAACTCCTTTAAGTTCTGGGTGCAAAGACAAAGGTAAATCCACTGTCACAGCATCCCTTCCTAAGAAGTCTAACAAGATAAATAGATCTAAATCTATTCCTTCAACTTGTAAA
>NC_037544.1:29485851-29487624 GCF_001531365.2 Cynara cardunculus var. scolymus | reverse complement strand
TGTATCCTTCTTCCTGCCCTAACTCTGGTGAACCCAAACGTACCATTAAAGTACGTTCAACAATGAGGCAAGCGGATTAGACTTAAACCGATCAAGAGTCAAGCTTGGTGAGTATTGTCCGGATTAGACTTAAACCGATCAAGAGTCAAGCGGTTTAGTCTTAAACCGAACAAGTGTTGAGCGATTTATGATCATTGAGTTTATATCAAGTATTTTGAACGGAGAAGTAGGAATACAACTATGAAGTGGCCGGTTTATTTTAAATCGAACAAAACCTTGAGTTATGAGTTGTCTGGATTGATAAATCGGACAAAGTTATGTGAAGTATCATCCAATCCGGATAAAGTTGACTGGATTAATGGTAAATCGGACAAGCCTTGGGCGATTTGTTGTCCGGACTTGTTAAATCGGCCAAAACTTGACCGGAGATGAAGTCCAGCCAAGTCTAATATGACCAGATTTGCATTTTGACTTTTTTATATATATGAATGGGGAATTTTGAAATGATAAAATTGAACTAATGATAATTCCATAGACTGTGGTCTAATTCTATATGGAATTGTTTTTGTGAAATGTTTTGATGAAGAAATAAGGGTGGTATATCAAGGAGAGGTGTACCATGGGATAAGGGTGGCGTATCAAGGAGAGGTGTATCATGGGATAATGGTGGCATATCAAGGAGAGGTGTACCATGGGGTAAGGGTGGCATGTCAAGGAGAGGTGTACCTTTAGATATAAGGGTGACATATGTGTGTGTGTGTTATGTGATATAACTCTTACTATTATATCCTTTAAAATTACCGTGGTCTGAAATCTTTATTTCTTTGTGATTTAAAGATTTAGGATCAGGGTTTTTATTGGAAATCATAGTCTGGAGGTTATAAAGGAGGAAATAACAGGTTTGGCCTGAAACTTTAGATAAACTTTGTTTAAATGAAAAATGGCATGATATATAGAACCTGGTTGATTCAAACCTATAAAAGTTTGAAGTATGTTATCTGAATAGCTGAATGTTTGGCTTGAAAGGTACTGGTAATATGTCCTTATTTGTTCATATATTTGATATATATATATATATATATATATATGAAAAGTTATTTTGTACAAAGTCTTGGTGATTTTCACCCTGCAATGACATAAATAGAGTAACTCATTAGACCTTTCGGTCTAACCTTCGTTTTGTGATTTTAAATATGTATTGCAGGAGGTACGGGCGGTAAGGGAAAGGGGAAAATATGATATTTTCCTATATGCATATCTGCATGAAGATTTGTTTATGATGTATAGTTTTGATTGAAAAATGTTGATTAGTACAAGAAATGTAATTGAATTTTTGAGTCATGTATTCTGTATGGTAAATTCTTGTACTAAGGGACCTGAGTGGTATATAAACATATATTTCTTCCGTATAAAGTATGTGTTACATGCAATGTGTTGTATGGGATGTTACAATACTTTTTGGTTCATAAAATGTTTAGGGACTTAATCGTTCAAAATATTAATGTTCATTGGGTTTTTTCGGAATTTTTTCATTATTTTACCACATTAACCAGTTGTATATGTTATAAAGATATATCTAACAGGTTTTAGAAAGTCGAAAGAGTTATTTAACATCTTTTGGAATGTCCAATGATTTATTTGTTCCAAAAAATTGTCCAATGACTTAATCATTCCAAACACTAAAGTCCATTGGGTTTTTTTAAACTTTTCCCTTGTAAATAAATCTTGATAAATATTAAATAAAGTAAATAATAATTAATATTAGTTGAAAAT
>NC_037544.1:29473567-29479555 GCF_001531365.2 Cynara cardunculus var. scolymus | reverse complement strand
CTATATATATATATATATATATATATATATATATATATATATATATATATATATATAATTAACTCCAAAAATACCCGCTAACTTGAAAATAGATAGAGAGAGAGAGAGAGAGAGAGATAAATACATGGAAATTAAGATAAATTTCAAGAATTCAAATAAGGAAACAAGTTTTTAAAATGTATATATACTTGTAATTATAAGTCATTAAGGATTCTATGACGCATAAATCCTAATTAAGGTAACACCAACATATATATCACATACATCTATCTATCTATATCTATATCTATATCTAAGGATTAGTTATGCAGTTAATATCTTTTCTATATATGCACAAAACCCTATATATATACGAGATCATCAAACAAATAGCTTCCAAAGGTTTCTCTTTAATTTTCATATATTCAAGTTGAAGTTGTTGATTTGTGGGTATATATATATCATCCAAATCAGAAACGATTAATCATCTGATGGAAGAGTTGAAGATGGATGCTACTTACTCATGTCACTTGATCAACTCTATGAAACAAGATGATGCCAGCATTTACACTAGTCTTGGAGAACCAGAAATCAAACAGGAAACGAAGATAGTTGCTGAGGTCTTGAAGATCAAACAGATTCTTGACAAGACTCCATATGAATCCCAATCAGTAGCAGCAGTAGTGTATGAGTCGTTATCAAAGCTTCAACACCTGGGTTTGTCTTTCAAAACTTTGGAAGCAACAGGAATAGGAAAATCTGTTGGTGCTCTTCAAAAGCATGCATCCAGGGACGTCCGCCAGATTGCAAAGAAGCTGGTCAGAATCTGGAAAGGTGTGGTGGATGAGTGGTTCAATGCTACAGAAAACATGTCTACTTCTAAAGGTGGTGAGGAATGGAACATGATAAATCCAGCACCAATCAAGAAGCAAACGTCGACGGTCCGAAAGAAGAAACACTCAGCAAACAAGTTCCAACTTTCAGAAAGAGAAGAAGAAAGCAAAGAGATTATGAGAATGGAAGAGAAACTTGAAGCAACAAAGAGAAAGCTCCTTCAAGGGTATCAAGAAGCAGAAAACAAGAAAAGACAGCGAAGAATACAAGTCATAGATTTGCATGAACTCACTCAGGAACACCTTCTCCCCCAAACTCAACATAGGGTAACAAAATATAGGAACCTTCCATGAATCTAATATAGTAATATTAGAGTTCCATATACATTTTTATAAAACTTCCAACTAATGTAAACACGCTAATACAAACAAAAGAAAATGACGTAGTTCTTCTATGTGTTTGATATTAGACGCTTAGACATACATATATAAATGCATCCCTCTATGATATATATATTTTACCATTTTCTGTTAGACAATATACGTACATACCCGCATATATCCTTAATTTTTCAGAACATCCTAGTACGATTTCATATATCACATACCTTGCAGCATATAGTCTGTATGAGGGACCGATGCATCCATCTTCTTTTATCAATTTCATCAGTTTCTTCACCTTATCATATGTAATCTCATGTTCTGGATGACATCTATCATCCATAACAAACACATGGCCTTTGTTGTTTACATCAATCCAACTAAACCCTGCATCTTTTTTACATTCTTCATCTTCATAGTTCTCCTAGCATCAGCCACTTCACTCCATTGCTTGAAAGCAGCATACACATTGGACAGAAGAACATAAGTTGATGATTCAGAGGGCTCCAATTTCAGAGGCTTTGTCGCTACACGTGTTCTAGTTTCCGTGTCCCCTTTAAGCCTGCAAGCACCAAGCAGGCTTCTATACATTGAACCAGTATCTTCAAATTGGATTGATGCAATCAGTTTCTCTGCCTCATGAACACATCCAGCTTGGCCAAGACCATCCACAAGACAAGTATAGTGCTCGATCTCGTTCTATACCATAATCTTTGGTCATTTTCTGGAGACATGAATAGACTTCTGACACCAAACCAGAGTGACTACAGGCTGAAAGCACACCAATAAAGGTGACTCAATCAGGCAAAATGTGACCAACAGATTTCAAAGAGCAAGAGCTTCTTTGCCATATCCATATTGAGCTAAACCCATCAACATGGCATTCCACAGAGCAATATTTTGGAGATGAGTTCTTTGAAATACCAATATGATTATTCAATGTTGCCACATTTGGCATAAAGGTCTATAAGTGGAGTGCTAACATAAGTATCCACACCACAATTGAACTTGATAGCATTAGAATGGATCTGTCTTCCTTGTTCTAATGCAGTTGAGCAAGAACTGGCTTTGATCAGGGTAGCAAAAGTATACTCATCTGGCATTCCATGATGCCGAACCAAATTCATCTTTGTCAAGAAAAAGGAACTCTGCCTGTTCTGTTCTTCCATTCCTAGAGTAAGAAATAACAAGCGTTGTGGAAACAAAGGCGTCCATATGAAGTCCACTTTGCATTGCATGAGCATGGATTTGCTCAATTAGATGTAACCCTGAAGAAATTGAAGAACATGCTCTTAATATGCTTGCCAATGTGAAATGCTCAAGCCTTTGGCCATTCCGTAACAGCTCTATATACAAGTCCACAGAGTCTTCCACTTACTCTCCTCGTCGACATTAAGCAACCCATCTTCAAGTGCATGTTAATAATGTTGGAATTAAATGTCAAACACATTTGTTGATTTATATTTTTAGATTAATTAGATTTATGTAAAATTAAGAGGGTCATGGGACACCTCATCAAAACCACCGAAAGTAGTTTCTCACGGCAATTTTCTGCCAACCGTCGTGTACCTTCAAGGCACCGATTCATTTGTTTTATAAGCATGAATCGGTTGTCATTTGTAAACAATGGTTTTCTAAAGTATTCTCTCTATTATCATCCTACTCAATTAGTTCTATATCTTTTCTGTGGGTGTGTATTGCTACATGTGAATCATGGGGACTAATGGTTCCAAGAGTATTGATCGTGGATATCACGATGGTGAAGCCTCAGGACCGAAACCCACTGTGGTTTCGAAGAACAAAGGAAAAGAACAACAAATAAGACCATTGGAAACATTAACAATTATATCATAACCGGAATTCAAAGCCATACCATGAATCTGTTCCCCCGACCTTATATCATCAAATGGCACTACAGTAGCAAGAGACACAATGAATGTCACATCGTGGTGCTCTACGTTTGACCTATTCATTTTCAGGAAACAATTAATAGCAGACCGATGATCACCAATTTGGTAATACTGGGACATAGTTTTATTCCAAGAGACTACCTTGGCAAATTTGTAGCCAGTCGAAGATAACTTCATAGCATATGCTTGTACTTGCTCCTTATACTTGGCGTACGTATCAACATCCTCAGGAAAGCAACTAAAAACACATTGCAGACCAGACATACAGCCTCACTACGATGAAAATCTAATAGAAAATGGAATGCTTCTTCAATTCCCATTTTTACATACGCTCTCAGCATCATATTCCATAAGACCACGTCCAGATCATACTCTGTCGTAACCTCGCTTCCCTTACCTTGCCAGACATGATATAAATGTTAACAAGAGCTCCAGAAATAAACACCTCCAATTCCTACCCAATTTCCACGGCTAACCCATGAACACATTCTGAAGCCCAAGCATAATTCGACATAGAACATAACTTCAAAACAGGGGCTAAAGTCAGCTTCGTAAAATAAACATCAGATGATCTGAGAAGAAGCCTAAAAAGAATCAAACCCTCTTCTACATTTCCAAAGTGGGAATCGTAGCGGGAAGCATAGGCCGCCAATATCGTATTCCATGTAACAAAATCTCTGTGTGGCATTTCGTCGAACAGCGGGAGGGTGGAATAGAGAGAACCTGTTGGCATAATTCAGAATCTGAGCAGTTGGTTGTTTGTTTGTTTTGCATGTTTTAGTTGTCTGAATCAAAGGCCATGTTGGCCGGTTATTTCCTAGTATTTAGCTTAGTTGAAACGTAGAAGTTTGTTTCCCATTTTCTTTGGTGTTAGTTTATTTAAGGAATTCACTCTGTTTTTTTAGTGTGTGCAGAAATGTTAGAGAGAAAACTTTGCCCCATATCTTCTTCTCCATTAACTGTTATCATGAGTGTGTTTTTGTGATCTGATCCAATTTTCTACTTACACTTGGTATCAGAGCGTGGTTTCTATGCAAGAACAACCCGAAACCCGAGCAGATGGCAGATAAAAGCGATAAGAACAAGAAGGAGAACTCGATCACCCTTCACTACCCTATGTTGACGTGAAGCAACTACGTCACCTGGGCTATCAAAATGAGAGTCTTTATGCAAGCCCAGGGAGTATGGGAAGGTATCTAACCCAGGACTCCAAATACAGCAGTCTATGTGAAGAAGGATAAATTGGCACTTGCAGCCATTTATCAAGGGATTCCGAAGGCCCTGCTGCTGTCATTAGCCGAGAAGCAAACAACGAAATATGCATGGGGTACCTTGAAGACCATGTTCATGGGAGCCGATAGAGTCAAGACTGCGAAAGTCTAAACTTTGAAGGTGGAATTCGAAACACTCAACATGAAGGAAACGGAGGTAATAGACGATTTTGCTATGAAGGTGAACAACATAGACAGTAATATTCGAGCCTTAGGTGAGAAGGTGGATGAGACTTATGTTGTGAAAAAGTTACTACGTGTTGTCTCGAGAAAGTTCTTACACATTGCTTCAACCATAGAGCAGTTTGCAGATCTCGAAAAGATGATTGTTGAGGAGGTCATAGGTCGATTAAAGGCACACGAAGAAAGAGTACGCGGGCAAGGTGAAAGCAGTGATGGGAAGTTGTTGTTAACACATCAGGACTGGGTGACGATGAGCGAAAGAACTCCCAGGGTGGTTCACGATCGAGTGACTCTAATTCACGAGGTCATGGAAGAGGACGTGGACGGGGTAAAAGCCACTCCAATTGGGATGGACGTCGTGGTGGTGGCTCTCAACAAAACCGAGACGGGGATCGTGGGTCATCAAGTAATCGTAACAAAAGTAAGATTCAATGCTTTAATTGTAAAGACTTTGGCCATTTTGCATTTGAATGTAAAAACCCATGGAGAGAGAGGAATAGAAATCAAGAGACAAACCTAACACAAAATAACGGTGAACCGGCACTTCTGTTAGCTGCCTCAAACACCACCCGTGAGGTAAGAGAAGAGGCTTATTTGAATGAGAAGAAGTTAACCCCAAAGTTAAGGTCCTCGAATGAAGAAGGCAACGTATCGAAGGTCTGTTATTTAGATAACGGTGCAAGTAATCATATGATGGGAGATAAAGGGGAAGTTCAACGATCTCGATCAGTCCGTCCGGGGTTATGTCCATTTCGATGATGACTCAAAGGTTCAAATAGAAGAAAAATGGTCCATCATTTTTATGTGTAAAAATGGGGAGAAACGGGCGTTACGTGACGTGTACCATATCCCGAGCCTATGAAATAACATCAAAAGTTTGGGACAACTTGCAGAAGATGGAGATAAGGTGTTATTGATTGGTTCGTATTTATGGATTTATGATAAGGCTGGGAAGTTCTAATGAAGGTGAGGCGCTCCCTAAACTGGTTATACAAGATAATTCTAAATGACGCTAATCCACTTTGTTTGCCTAATGGATGTGAGGAATCTTCAAGGCTGTTGATCATCTCTCTCAGTGATTTGATGATAATCCCTTTTCACTTATACGTTGTATTTATGTTTCTGTCTTTTCAGTTCCAGCAATCTTCACTGAGCATGTTCAGTGATCGCTGAAGAACTTGCATTGTAATTCTATCAGAGACAGCAATACTTCAAGAAGACAACACTCACACCAAAGAACCTTCAGCAAACGTCGAAGACTGAAACTGAAGAATAGAAACTGACGAGTACGTGATCTGAAGCGATATTCAGTGATTACAAATTTGTCTACATATGTGTGAAGACTGCTCAAGCTTCAGCGAATGATGATGAGACCTTCAGGTCATTCCAGCATTCAGCGATCAAAGGAAGCTTGCTTAGCACGATTGTTGT
>NC_037544.1:29468125-29472612 GCF_001531365.2 Cynara cardunculus var. scolymus | reverse complement strand
GACAAGATTTAATATCTTGATCAGCGAATTGGGTATGTTGAACACTGAAGATTAATCTTCAGCTATTATACATAACTCAGTAAGTGAAATGATTCAGTGCTCTATCTCTAACACTGAACTTTTGAGTAAATATATCTATTCTCTCTCAGGTATGATTACTCTTATCTTTTTTTCTCAACTTAAAACCTTCACTGAAGCTTTCTCATCTTTAGTGATAAATGTTTTAAAAGGTGGTCTCAGTGATTCTCTACACTCACCACATCTTCAAGTATATCTTTATACTTTTCTTAAAAATCTAAACGATCATTGAATCTTTTCTTATCAGTGATTAAAACGTTTTTTTTAATGCCAGTTTCAGTGACTCTTTTATCACTGAATCTGATGCCTTAAAACCCTCACTGAATCTTTCTTTTCATTGATAAAATGTTTTAAATGGGGTTATCAGTGTTTTCTTAGACACTGTATGACTCTTCGTTTTCTTAAAAACTATTTGTTTTTAAAAGAAAATAGTTAATGAATCGTCTTTATGACGACATTCTCTATTTACTATGCGCGACGCTTTGAGACGCGCAAAAGGTTCTGTCATTACGCTACCTCATTTAATGTCATCCAATCATAGATGAGAATGTGCTATATTTTTCATCATGACCACTTTCCCGAACCGTCGTCTTTTCTCTCTCTCATATTACTTCTTTCTCCTCCTACCTATAAATATGAGACTTCTTCTCCACTTTTCTCTTTACGCTTTCAAATTTCTTAGACGAACCTCTGCTAAGATTTCTCCAAAGCAAGAAGTCTCTCTAAATCTTCAAACCCTTTTCGACCTTTCCTCTTAATCTTCAAATGTCAGAATCTTCTTTTCTTCTTAGTAACAAGAAATGTGTTTAATAAGATTAAGAACTTTGTTCTCTTAATACATTAAACTGTAAAGATTCATTAATCATCTCCTTCTTGATTATTATCTTGTTTCTTGACACACATTGTACTTGAAAAACCCTAAATCTTCCTTCAGGATTTTTCAAAAGAAGTTTTTATTTGTACAAAAACTTTTTCTATAATCTTAACCAAAATATTCTTGGTTTATTTCTAACAAACTTGTTTGGTTTTCTTCTTACTAATACAAACAGATGGCTGCCAAGAACGTCAATTTCTCCCTTGACGAGATCTCCATCAAGGCTAACAACCACATTGCCTTGTTGGAGATACCTCCCTCCAAAGCGCATTACCAAGACGCAGCAGACTTCCTCAAGCAGTCGTCATTGGGTTTCGCTCTCAACCATGAGCCCATCATGGTGAAAGAACTTCTTCAGCAGTTCTGGCTCACTGCTAAGGTTGTCGAAGTCAAAGATAAGATTGGACGCCAGATGGAGCAGATCTATTTCACTTTCAATCGCATGGAAGTGAACTTTGGTGTTTCTACACTCCGATCGGCTCTCCGTCTTCCCAAGGGTCGAAGAAGGGTCCCTTCGATAGCGAACCCTCCACCATTGAGATCATCGAGTTTCTTGACGTCATTGGCTACCAGTGGCCAATGAAGAAGGACTCTAACGCCCCTCTGAAGTCCTTGACAAAGATTGAGAAGAACAAGATGTCAGCTGTCTGGCAATACCTGTTTTCTCACTTCATCCAGTGCATGGGTGAAAAAACTGGAGGTCAGGACCAGGCCTCTAGGATCGCCTTGATCATAGGCTTATCTGCGATTCAGCGTCGCAATATAAATTATGTTGCGGTCATTTTCGATGACCTAGTGCTCAAGCTGAACAAGCGCCATCGAGAAAAGGTGGTGCCTTACACCAGGTTTTTTTCGATGGTGTTTACCAAGATCTTTACCCCAAAGAAAGAAACCTTCAGGTTTTCAAGCTTGGATCCAGGATTCTGGATCATAAGCTGAGGGACAGTAATGTGGCACTAACTTCCATCGTGTCCATCACTACCTCTTCTCCTCAGGTGACCATGACAAGGGAACCCCCCCCCCCGCGTCTAGCCAAGCCACCAAAACCCCTTCAAACGACCCTCTCAACCAACTCTTGGTTCTCCTCAGAGAGCCAAGAAGTTCAAAAAGGGGACAGCCACGTCACTAGCTGGAGCCTCTCAAAAGGCTTCAGTTATTGAAACTAGCCTTATCCCTGATGCGTCTTCTACTCACCCTCCCAGCTGTTCAGTAATTTCTCCCATCACTGTCGTATCAGTGGTACCTACCCTCACCGCCTCTGTGACCCAAATCACTAAAGGTGTGAATATCATCGCCGCCACCGCTGAACACCCACGTCTCTTCTCAACCATTTTCTCTTTTCCTCCTTCCTTGGTCTCTATACATGTCGATGATGTATTAGCGACTGTCCTTCCTGATACTGAGACACGCACCACTGGACCTGAGGTTGCTCCTCTATGCTCCTCTACATACCGATTTCCATCCTCTCGAGGACATCTTTGCTCATGCCAGTGACTATCCTTTTGATGTCACTGATGGCCCCTCAGGTATTCCATCTTCCTACTCTTTCTTTTCTTCTAACCTTGAGGATTCAGCTCATACTTCTTCTTTTACAGGTCCTTCTTCGATGCATCAGTCTGATGCTCAGGAAGTGAAAGAAGAAGAAAGAGAGAAAGATGATGGAGGAGAAAGAGAGAAAGATGATGGAGGAGATGAAGAGATCGATGATGCCTATGATATGGCATCAGACATCAAACTTCACCTTCCAGCCGTTGATACCGTCCTCTGCAGGATCAACGAAGTCCACCAAAAGATGTCCCGCCAAGGTGATCTTGATGCGAACTTCCTTGCCATCCAGGCGGACGTTCAAGAAGTTCAAAGTCATCTCCAGACTCTCCAAGAAGTTGTTCAAGCCAACACAGATGCCATTGCTATTCTTCACAGCAGGGCTGACGATTTCTTAGGCTATTGCTGATCAGCAGACTGGCCTTTTTCAACAGATCTTGGATGTTGTTCGTCAACCAGCTCTAGTGATCCCTCATTCTTTCTCTGCCAGTGATCGTGCCCAGCTCCATGAGACGCGTGAGGCAACGAAAACTCTAGCCAGTGCTTTGCAAAGGCTAGAGGATATAATGGTTCTCCAGCGTCAACACTTGGACGAACTCTCTAGCCAATTCTCTCAAGTCTTAGCCAGAGAGGGGGAGATGAGGTCCAACGCTGGTGAATCATCCGATCTTGTGCTTGCTTCTTCTGAGGTTGTTGGTCCAGTATCAGCTACAGTTGAAGTTGAAGCTGAGGCTCTTAGAGCTGAAGCAGTTGTTGCTCCTGTAATCACGACCACCAAAGCTGCTCCAGCTGAGGTTGTCGATGCCATCCCTAGGGATGATGCCCATACCATCACTACTACTGGTGATGATGATGATGATGAAGATGAAGATGATGATGATGATGATGATGAAGACGATGATGAACCTACCATTCTAGACACCGAAAATGATCTAGATGGCGACAATGATAATGATGATGATGATGAAGATGACTTTACCATCAAGTTCCATAAGCCATCAACCGTCACCAAGGGTGTTACCCTCAGGGATTCCGCATCCCGGGGGAGCAAAGGTAAGGTGAATCGACTCCATCAGGGAATCAGGACCCCAAGTCGAAAGGCAAGGCGGTAGCTGAAGAAGAAAACTTGAAGGTATTGTTCAATATCCCTCAACAACCTTTGTTTAGAGACTCTACCTCTCAGGTAATGATTACTTCAGAATATCAACTTCATATTCCATCAACAACCTGCGGTCGACTGGAGCGGGTACCTGATCAACCCATCTCTTGTGCTCCTACCAACCAGCAGATGTCTCAGCTGAAGGAGTCACTCGACCAGACTAGAGTAAAAATCCTTCTTCGTACCTCTAGTGGTGGTGAGTTTGACTTCTTGTCTGAAGCTGAAAGACTCGAGGCATTAAGGGCTAAAGAAGAGCTAGAGCTTCAAAAGAAGCAGACTGAAGACAGCTTGGAGCTGGCCAAGTCACTAGCTGAAAAATTCCTTCCCAAGAAAAAGTCCAAGAAAACGGTGAACACTGTCCAAGCCCAGGCTAAACTTCTTTCTATTGCAGAAGCTGAGCATGAGAAGAACCTGAAGCTAGCAGAAAAGGACAAGAGATGGAGCGAAGCAAAGCTGAAAAAGAGAATCAGTCCTCGCCCGATTATCAGTGTCAGCATCAGCGAACGTTCTAAAAACGGTGGAACGCTGGTCTCAATGCTCATCACCAGGGACAATCTTGATGTCGTTACCGAGTATCCTTCCTACCTAGGCCGTTATGGATTCAGCGAATGGATGGAGATCAAACAAGCCATTCAGCAATCCAAGTCGAGACACAAGACACTTATTGAGGACACCATCAGCGAGCTCATCAAAAGGATGTCCAGGTATGTCAAGGTCCCTGACAGGCTAACTCTGAAGAAGGGTGGGAAAAATAAACTCAAGCTCTCTGATCCTAATGATGGACCATTCCTAAGGAACGAACATGAAACAAGGTTCTCCTTAGATGAAGTC
>NC_037544.1:29447787-29467985 GCF_001531365.2 Cynara cardunculus var. scolymus | reverse complement strand
ATTTCAGAGAATGTCAGAGCTACATCTATGTCCAATGGATCATCTGGTTTACCTTTTGATCTGGATAGATAATAGCATGCCTGGAAAAGTCGTAGATCTGAAGATACAAAGGGAATTCCTACGTCGAAGAAAACTTGGTGAAAATGTACCTGGTTACATAGATCTAACAACTCTAGAATAATTTCTCTTTGTAACAACAATCCACTTTTCCTTGTAACTTCTTGTACTATGTCTACTTTTAGTGATTATACTTATATTCTGTAAGTTGTAGACATGTACTGTAATACTTGTAATATTTCCTATGATTAATAAAATGAGTATTCCATGTACTTCACTGAAAAGATCCCTAAAAAAAGTAATAGGGACACAAGTCTATGAGTTCCGATGTTACTTTTCACATTCAATGACTTTCTATAAGTCAGTGAATAAGCTTTCAGTTTCAATTTTCGTACTTGCAATTTTCTTAGATATAACTTAAGAAAATTTTCAAGCTGAGATTGGCTAACTGAAAAAGATCCAAAAATAGTAAAAAGGGACATGTACTTCATATATAACTTTTCCTTACTATTATTTGATAAGATAACCTTCTTTATGTTATCTTGTTATCATCAAATAGGGGGAGATTGTTGATCATTTCTCTTAGTGATTTGATGATAATCCCTTTTCACTTATACGTTGTAYTTATGTTTYTGTCTTTTCAGTWCYWGCRATCTTCACTGAGCATGTTCAGTGATCGCTGAAGAACTTGCATTGTAAATCTATCAGAGACAGCAATACTTCAAGAAGACAACACTCACACCAAAGAACCTTCAGCAAACGTCGAAGACTGAAAGTGAAGAATAGAGACTGACGAGTATGTGATCTGAAGCGGTATTCAGTGATTACAAATCTGTCTATATATATGTGAAGATTGCTCAAGCTTCAGCGAATAATGATGAGACCTTCAGGTCATTCCAGCATTCAGCGATCAAAGAAAGTTTGATTAGCACGATTGTTGTTGTCTTGTCCTTATGCACACAAAGGACAAAACCCATACCCTTATGAAAGTTGGTACGGTACGGAGCCGACTAGTCGACTCTATTGTCCACCAACTTTAGGTAAGGATGTYTRCTCATGAATAGTGCTTTTTGTACTATTYACTGWAGTAAAGGACAAGCCTTCCTCTTAAGGCTTGACACACACTCTAACCCTACCATATTGCATAAAATGTTCATTTAATGCACTGTGTATAAATAGAAGTGTTTCTTCTGCATGCAGAGTGCGCGCAACTCACTCTCTAACCCTAATTCTTACTTCAAGCATTTTCTAGCTTAAGTAAAGGATCTTCTCTACAACATTTATTTTCTTGTATTTGCTAAGACTTAGTGTGTAACTAAAGATTGTTTAGATAGGTTTTTATTACCTTATCTTTCCACAAACAATCTTGTAAAATCTGTATTGATCTTCTTTATCAATATATATATATTTTAAATTTTAAAAATATTGTGTTTGTATTCATCCCCCCCTTTCTACAAAATGTTTCTCTTCTTGTAGACCCTCACGGGACCAACAAAGGCTTTGGCACACACGTCTTGGTCACGTGAACTTCCAGATGCTAAAAGGAATGTATGAAAAGAACTTGGTGCATGGGCTTCCAAAAGTTGAGCAATCTACGAGGTCTTGTAAGGGCTGTTTGGAGGGCAAGCAGACACGAAAACCGTACTCGTCACAGGCAAATATAGGACTCAAGCAAGGCTGTAACTCATTCACGCTGACCTTTGTGGTCCGATCTCACCGGCTACACCATCCGGAAATCATTATTTTATGCTATTGGTAGATGATTTTAGCCGTGTAATGTGGATTTATTTGCTAAAAACAAAGGATGAGGCATTTGGAGTTTTCCAGAAATTTCGTGTATAGGTTGAAAATGAAACATGTAACAAGATTAAAATCGTGCGAACCGATCGAGGAGGTGAATTCCTCTCGAAAGTCTTTACAGCTTATTGTGATGAAATGGGCATCAAACACCAATTCACGGCACCTTATTCACCGCAACAAAACAGTGTTGTGGAACGGCGAAATAGAACGGTGATTGAGATGGAAAGAAGTATGATGAAATGTATGAATGTGCACGATTCGTTGTGGGGTGAAGCAGTTCGCCAAGCTGTCTACGTTCTAAACCGAGTCACTACAAAGGCTCTTGGTGATACGACTCCATATGAAGTTTGGTCTAGAAGAAAACCAAATATCGGTCACGTTAGAGTGTTTGGGTGTATGGCACACTCTAAGGTATCAAAAGATCATCTACGAAAACTTGATAGCAGGAGCGAAACGCTAGTACATTTGGGAATGGAAATGGGCAGCAAGGCTTATCGTCTACTTGATCCAGTCACCAGTAGAGTTCGGGTTAGCCGGGATGTTGAGTTTGATGAAGATGAAGCGTGGCCATGGGCTAAAACAGGAAGGTTTAAAGAAAGTCCAACTAACACATTGACTATTGAAGGTTACGAAGGTGAAAGCGTAGGAGCCGAAAGTGGTGATCTAGTTGAGCCACTCACTAATTTCGAAACATTGGGTGATCAAGAAACCCCTGCAACTCCTCAAAATCAGTCCCTTAGTGAACCTCAATTACATGCTGGTCATGATGGACCGTTCCCAGTTGATTCTCATGTTACCTCAGTGGATTCGTCTAGTATCGCATCAAGCTCAACGGGAGGCAGAGCACCTAAAAGGTATAGGAGCCTTGCTGAGATATATGAGGCAACCGATCAGATAGAAGTGGACCCCGATCAACTCATGTACATGCAAGATGTAGATGAACCCACAACGTATTCGGTGGCTGCTAAAGATCGAGAATGGGTAAAGGCAATGAAGACTGAGTTAGATGCAACTGAAAGAAATCAAACCTGGAGTCTAGTTGATCTACCTGCAGGTTAAAAACCCATTGGACTTAAATGGGTAACAAGCTGAAACGGGATCCAAGTGGTAAAATTTTGAAATATAAGGCGAGACTAGTTGCTAAAGGGTACGTCCAAAAGCTTGGGGTCGATTTTGATGAGGTGTTTGCACCGGTGGCTCGCCTAGAAACCATTCAGATCATCTTAGCCCTCTCGAGTTCACATGGATGGAAAGTACACCATTTAGACGTGAAGTCAGCGTTTCTTAATGGCACTTTGAACGAGGAAGTTTTTGTTTTACAACCGAAAGGTTTTGTCAACGATAAATGCCCTGATAAGGTGTATAAGCTATCGAAGGCACTCTATGGGCTTCGACAAGCCCCTAGAGCTTGGAATTCAAGGCTTGATAAATGTCTAAAAGGGTTGAACTTCATGAGATGTGGGCTGGAACATGTTGTGTACACAAGAAAACAACATGGTAATGTCCTAATAGTTGGTGTTTATGTTGATGATTTAATTGTCACAGGAAATTGTGATGGTGATGTCAAGCATTTTAAGCAACAAATGAATAAAGAATTCGAGATGAGCGACCTTGGTTTACTCTCATATTACTTGGGAATCAAAGTGACTCAACATGAAGATGGTATCACGCTGAAACAAACGGGTTATGCAAGAAATGTTCTCACAAAGGCTGGAATGGCATAATGCAATCCATCACAATTTTCTATGGAACACAAAGAGGAGCTTACGAAGGATGAAGGAGGAGTTCCGGTTGATCCGACACTGTTTCAAAGCATTATCGGAGGCTTAAGGTACCTCACACACACCCGACCCGACATTGCATATGTTGTCGGAATTGTGAGCAGATTCATGGAGAAACCTACAGTAAAACATATGCAAGCAGTGAAGAGGATCTTGCGGTACGTTAGAGGAACAATTGACAATGGTCTCGTGTATACCAAGTATTATAAAGGTGATGCAATCACAGGATATTCTGATAGTAATCATGCGAGAGACGTGGAAGATAGACAGAGTACAAGTGGAATGGCATTTTACTTGGATGAAAACTTGATTACTTGGGGTTCAAAAAAACAACAATGTGTGGCGCTGTCCTCATGCGAAGCTGAGTTTATGGCTGCAACAACCGCAACGTGTCAAGGTATTTGGGTTAGCCGGTTGATGCACGAGATAACCGGGAAGAAAGTTGGTCCTCTCACGCTCTATTTAGATAACTAATCAACTATAGATCTGATCAAAAACCCGGTATTCCATGGAAGGAGAAAGCATATCGACTTGAGGTATCATTTTATAAGAGAGAGTGTTGAACGTGGGGATGTGGTTATTAAGCATGTTTGCAGCAAGGAACAAAGGGATGGCATTCTCACGAAACCGTTACCTCGAATTCAGTTTATAGAGATGAGAAAGCTACTAGGAGTTAAGAGCATATCATATTCTAAATTAGGAGGGAAAGTGTTGGCATAATTCAAAATCTAAGCCGTTGGTTGTTTGTTTGTTTTGCATGTTTTAGTTGTCTGAATCAAAGGCCATGTTGGCCAGTTATTTCCTAGTATTTAGCTTAGTTGAAACGTGGAAGTTTGTTTCCCATTTTCTTTGGTGTTAGTTTATTTAAGGAGTTCACTCTGTTTTTTTAGTGTGTGCAGAAATGTTAGAGAGAAAACTTTGCCCCATTTCTTCTTCTCCATTAACTGTTCTCGTGAGTGTGTTTTTGTGATCTGATCCAATTTTCTACTTACAGAACCGCATTTGGAATACATATTGATGAGATTATTGGTGAGGAAGCAGTCGGATATTGTGTATCATGTGTTATGACGACAGCGTGAATGGATTTTCCAAACAGCAAGTCGTTTCGGGAAATGACAGTGCAACTTAAGAGAACCCATGGTGATTGTGAAGAGGAGGCAATGGTGCTATAACAATGATGAGGAGTAACATTAACATTAGAGAAAGAAGGTGGCGGAGGTAGAACGTCGGAATGTACAGTGTCGTTGCATTTGCGGCATAGATATGATGAGGCATCATCCATATCAAATTCAAGCCCATTGCAGATGCTTAAAGCAAGAAGCAATCCCATTCACTTCGTCCCTGCTAATTCTATTGGCTCTTTATCAACCAACTTTCAAACAACTTCTAAAAGCTTCTATACTTTGAATTATTATTGAAGTTTGACTTTGTTGTAATATAATTTAATCGTTATATTATACTAGAAAAGTACTCGCGCAATGCAGCGATATATATCTCGATTTTAATGTTTTGTTTTGTTTTGTGTTTTTGGTCTCTGTCGATGTTATAATACGAATTTATGTGGTTTTGAGCAAATAATAATGTTTTTCTTAATAAAATGTAAATTTGAAGTTATCATAAAAATTAAAAAATATATAAAATTTTTCATTTTCTTTTGTAATTTATTTAATTCATTTTTATTGTATTTTAATTTAGGTTTAATGATGAAGTAATTTATTTTTAGTTTGATAATATAATTTTTATAAAGATAATAACTTAGTATTATGTTAGAACTCAATGGTTATCTTAATTATATTTTAGATTTTTAATATTTAAAATGAGATGTTTATCCTCTATTTGATTATATTTATCCGCAATTAGTTATACGAATTAAGAAATAGAGTTTTAATAAATTGTACTTATGCATAATTTACTTGTAATTTTATATTTTAAGTAATGTGCATTAATATACAGTATTTCATGCATAAGAAATGATTTTTAAGAGTTTTTGTCATATGCTTTATAATATAGTATAGATTATATTGTTATAATGTTATATTATATATCGAAATAAAAGTATGTTTTTGTTATTTATGCATTTAGTCTTTTTTACTATATATTTTTGTATTTTAACATTATTTCAGAAAATATAATTGTGAATTTTGATAAACTAATAATATATAACTATATAAACTGTTGATTAAAAATGGTATAGTGTGACAAATATTTAAATAAAACATGTAAAATAACTATATAAACTATTTTATATGAATTATTAGTATTAACTGTAATTTAATTTATTTTTTTATAATAAAAGCATTTGTTTTAATTTCTTCATACTTATCAAGGACTCATTTTTTGCATTGGTTGTTCCTTAATATGTTAAATGCAATATTTAGAATAGCGTCCTCAAAATTTAGGACACAATTTTACATATGTTTAGGGCCCTTTCATCAACTTGTGTAAAGTTATCACTCGTCTAATTTCTAGCAGAAGACAGCAGAGTGATGGACCAACATTAATACGCCTACATCATCGCTTCTCTAATTTGCCGTTCCCTCTTCAATCATCTTTTGTTCGTGAGTCAACGATTGAACTCCCCAAAGGCTCGAGAAAACAAAATTTCATACCTAGGCCCTAGTCATGGATACTCAACAATTTCATATTTTCATACTCCCCACAAGTACAGCAGGTCGATTTGTTTTATGCTTACTCCCTTCGAGTTTCTCTAGATAATTGCTATGGAATCATTTTTGATTTCTTTAAAGGCCGTTGTTTCTGTGTAATTAGGTTCAAATTATTATGTAGTTAATTATTTAGGTTCAAATTGTTAACGTTTAGGTTTAGCTTTAGGTTCAGAATGCTAATTGTTTAGGTTTAGACCGTTTCTGTGTATAACATGTATGTAAATCTGTTATCTCATTTTTACAGTGTAATCAAAAGATTTAAATATAACAGTACGTCCAAAAAGATTGGAACGTCCATGTAACTGACTCACCACGGGTCGTCAAAACTTCTAATAGGCCATTAATGTCTCATCTACATCTACAACAAGATTTTAAAAAAACCATGATACAAAGCCACAATTTTTTACAAACCAAAAGGAAAATAGGCAAAACTTGACTTGATGAAGACACCTCTCCTTCATAAATGGGCATGGCAACATGAGAAAAGCTGGTTAAACCGACAACAAGAGGTTTGCGGAACCACTTATCATGGTGGCATTAGGCTCGGGTCAACAACTCGTAGACATTACTATTGTTATCCCCGGGAACACGCTTCAGCATTTCTAAGCTTTTACGACTCCCTAAGAACTCAATTCGCTTGACTTCCACGTACCCATGCTCTGCAGCTTCTTTGCTTGCGTAAACTGATCGCAGCCTATCAGCATGTCTTGAATCGGTATGAATGGCCAACTCAATCTCCAATTTCGACATGTTCTCCTATACCATCAACAAAAATTATAGGTTAACATTTAGGTTATGTAACTAGTTGATTAGTTAGTTATTAGTCATGTTTGGTAAAAAAAAAAAAAAACTAGTTGATAAGCAAGCTATTATTTGATAAAGTAGTCATGTTTGGTAAAACTAACTGATAAGCTAGATGACAATGTAAAATGACAAGTTAAAAATTAACTGGGAAAACACAAGGGGCATGACTGAGAAAAAGCTTCTGGAACTTACTGAAACACTGCTTGAAGTAGCTTTTCTTTAAAAGCTAGTTTATGGCTTAACCAAACTGGATTTTTTCGATAAACTCAAAAAATAAGTTAGTTCATGGTTGCCAAACATGGCCTTAAGATCAATGAGCATAAAATGGTGTTCAATGAAACAGTTTATTCACCTGATAAAACGCATAGATGTGATCTAACAGCTGCAAACATGTGAACCCTGAATCGCTAAAAAACGTCCTTGAACAAGGGCCCATCTCTGAGAAACGGTCCACTGGGAACAGTATGGTAAGGAAATGGTTCTTGAAGATCAAATCATTCTTCTCCCTGCCCACAAAAATACCAAACAAGAAACGAATAACACGAAGAATGCAAATGCATATTGAATAAAGAAAAGGTTATTAATTACGTTTCTGAAAGTGGTCGTGAGAAGTTGACAAAAGAAGCATTGGATTCTTTCCCATCTTCACTTGCATCCACGAAAGTAGACGTTTTGGCATCCTCAAAACTGAAGGAATCTGTGTAGATGGAAGCACTTGACGATGGTTCAGAGATAGACCAGCAGATTGAATCGAGAAGGATGCTTGGGGTTAATGGTTTTATTGGTGCTTGACATGTCTGTGATCATTGCCGAATTTTATTCAGAATGAATATTTGATTCATAGAGTAACCAATTGATGCATTTCCGGATACGATGAATTGGATATTACCTGCATCTGGCGACCCCGGCGATTTCTAACACCTTTCTTGGCAAGGTTTGCTTTATTTTGATTCTCTTCATGGTTTGAGTTGATTCTAAGACTTGATGCATCTTGAGAATCATTCGCCCCATAACTATCCTAAAAGTTAAGAACAAATTCGTCAGCCAAACAAATATATACATATACCAATCTTGACAACCAAACAAATGCAATCCCACGTTGCTTGAAAGTCTGCTCTGATACCATGATAAATGGGTTTGGGTAGAACTCACATCCAAAGGCCTGCTAAAAGAAGGATGCCCAAACGAATTAAATATGTACACCCATCTTGACAACCTGCTGATGTGGTACAAATACTATTTCAATACTATCTACTTCCTACTCCCAAGCTTCCACGTATTTAGTATGAAGGTTACGTTCATGCATACCATTTTCCTCTATTTCTCATCCTCTATTTCGTGAGCGCCATCTCATTATTTGCCTACTTCAAGTAAATGGACCCACAATCACATTTTCGCTCATACAAATAGTATCCATGAAATTAAAATTTCATACGGCGTAAACACGTTGGTTTCACCGGTTCTACTTTTACCACTTTGGGCGTCCTAGTTATAACTTGGGATGAGAAATGAAAACAAGATTGCTGGTTCATTTACTTGAGGAGATAAAGAGGACGGGATCTGCAAAATGGAGGGACATGGTATAAACACACAATGTTAGGGTCCCATATCGGCTAGACTTTGACCATTTCTCCTTAATATATGTTTGAACCTCTGTTCCCTCCTCAAGGGCTCTTTTGGAAAGTAATCTAGCGAGGGTTCTACATATTCTCACAAACCAAAAAGAAGAAACTTGATCATTTATGACCAATGTACTCTTTTTCCTCACACGGTAGACAACGAGTTTTTCGTGCCTAAGTTAGGGAGCATATTAAACATAGGTTCTGAAACATTATGATTCAACAAGACTTTCTTGACAGAATTTGTATATATACCTTTTGATCAGCGCCACCTTCAACATTATCAAGCATCATTCCAATCTGACGTGCCAAGTCAGCAGACAAATGAACGAGCCTCTGTGGCCTTGTCTCCTTCACAGTCTTCAGAACCCATAGGGGCTGAGGTACATCATGTCTAATTAGGCTATAATATATTTGACAAGCTAGCTGTTAACTAGCTGATAAGCTAGATGACAATGTTAAAATGACCTAAATAAGACCGTATTGAAAATTTTATTGGAAAAATATTAGATGCATAATGGGAAAAAAGCTAGCTTATATAAGCTAGTTTATGGCTTACCAAACAGAGTTTTTCAATAAGCTCAAAATATAAGTTGGCTTATGGTTGCCAAACATGGCCTTAGTAGAACACAAACAATAGAAATTCACTTTCCGTTTTCTCCTTTATGTGCGAGTCTGTATTCGGTGAGGGGGAGATTTTAAAAGAAGCTTAAATCTTGACTTACTGTAACAAGATAATTGGAGTGACCAAGATACTTTTGAACCGAAGACTCTTCGCATACCACATGACTGGCATTGTGACCAGGCAACCATTGGTCCGCTAGTGAAGCCCCTTGTCCGAAAGCTGCCTCAGCAACCTACTGGAACAAAATTTCATTGATATAAGTCAAACTCATTCTATATTGCTCCGTAATCGTCCTTTTTAGGTATTGCAAATGAATTTAAGATGCTAGTTTCATTCATATACACATTAGATGTCTTAAACTCCTCATCAATCAAATGTGGATTTCTAATGTTCAAACTGAAAAAGAACGATAAAATTGTCTGAAAGCGGAATGTCAACTGTACCTTATTCTGCAGCTCAGCAGAAACTTCTGCATCAACATAAAATGATTGACCCGAAAAAATGGAACCTCGTCTTTTAAGCTCTTCTGATGATGAGAATAATTGGGATTTCTCAATCATGTTGGGTTGTTTGGCATTTTCGAGCATGGCAACAGGAAGACATGAATTCCCACTAGCAAGCACATTCAGATCATCCTTGGGCATATGATTTTCTTGAAGATGTTTTACAACGTAAAGCGCTTCACTCAATCTCACTGACCAAAATATAAGAAAAAGATCATCTTAATAGAAGGGTATTATATATTTTTGGAATCGCCATGTTCGTTTTTACATCATTATGGATGGAGTGACTCCAAGTTTAAACATGTTAAACTTTAAAAGCTACAAACTTTTACCATTTCTTCTAACGCTATCCACAAACCATCCAAGCGTAACAATAAAGAGACCATTCGAGGCGCCATGCTTCAATGCATGCTCATACTTGCGTCCACCAGAGCTGTAAGACTGCGTTAAGTGATCCACAATAACACGCAGTCCTTCAAGTCAAGAAAAGATATACATTTTGACTTTTGGGGTCAAACTAACTAAGAACCGACTCTAAGACTGATGTGAACTCTTTACATCTTCAAGGAGATCCAACAACCACCTTACATTTCAGAAGATGTACAGAAGATATTAAACAATTCGTGTTAAGTTTGTATAGGAAGCCATATCAAATTTAAATTTCAAAAGCAAAAGGTTTCAACTAAAAAATCAAAATCTTCCGTTTTTCAAAAATGGGGTTAGTAGATACAAGTTGCACTTAATAGATACAAATTATAGGAGAAACTTTGCCCCATAATAAGGTGCTAGAATCCATTCTAATCCAAAATTTGCCAGCATTTATATCTGTAAATAAACCAAACGAATGTAGGGTCTGGGAATTTATATACGTAAAACGAAAACCGTAATTTCCTTAATGCAGCTACAAAAAATCAAAGGTAATCAGAAGATAACATCAACATCAAGATGACAAAAGAAAGAAAAGGATATCTGGACCACCAAATGGGTACAACGAGGATGCAAATGGGGACTATATTCACCACCCAATCTCTCTGTTGCATCCATCACTTGTTTCCTTGCTTCTGTAAATCAAAGATCATGAGGCAAATTATACAGAAAGTTACTCATATGACAAGCAGAACTTGTTCTAACTCATGATCAAAGAATCAAAATGGAAAATGAAATTAATTGAATTAGTATCCATATTTAATGTTCTAATCACTGAAACATTTCGACTATTTTAATCAAACAAGTCCTTGTAAGATTCAACATTATCACACATCTTTGCTGGTTTAGAGGAAAGCAAAGGATTACGTCAAATTACATAGAAATGATTTATCAATACCCACGTACCAACATTTAAAGTATAGTATAAGATTTGAAAAGGGATTAATCCTTTTGACCTAAAAGGTCTAAATTATAGGAAAAAGAAGCAAATATATAGCCAAATATCAAAGATTCATAGTATATTCACAAATATTCAAATTCTCAAAGCAAAATGTAAAACACAGAAAGAACATTACATACTTGAAAAGAAGAATAGAGATATGAGCAAATGATAAATTTAAATAAAATAGAGATACCTTTGGATAGTCCAGTGACACAAATAACAAGACCAGAAAAGGGGGAATTTGGCAACGAACGAGGGATAGAGAGTGAAGAAGAGGAAGTAGCAGAGGACATTGAAGATTGAAGACCTCTGAAGGAAGAAGTGCCCAATCTACAAGTGATATCTACAAGTAACCTTGAACAAGCCTTCCTTGTAATCACCTTTGCACCTCCAATCCCAACCATCTGATTTCTCAGTAATCCAAACAACAAAATTCAAGAAATCTGCATATTCGAAATGGGTTTTCGAATTCAAACGGATTACAACATGGGTTTTATGATTTAAACGAAAACTGAAATGGGGTTTTCGAATAAAGAAAGGGGAAGTTTTAGACTTTCGAACGAAACAAATGGAAGATGCAGAAAGATGGTATTTGAAATCAATCGATGCAATAAAAGGATTTGGTCAAACTTTGTGAAAGTTTGCGGAACAAAGAGGCAGCAACATCAATTTCAAGTGCTTTTGTCCACTTTTTTTTTCATTTGAAAATAAAGTAATAAGATCGACAGTATTGTTTTACGAACATAGCGATGCCTCCCTCTTTATCACTCTCCCCCTCTCCAAAGTTTTAAATTGTCCCACTTTAGTTTTGTCTTTTCCATACAACCTGTTCTAGTCTTCTTTATAATCCAAAATATTTTATTTGAGTAAATTACTAATTTCGTCCCTATGGTTTTAGGTTGATTACAAAAAGTCTTTTAATCCTAAAATTCATGACTAGAGAGTCTTCGTGGTTTAATTTTCATCACAGATCAGATCCCTTGTTCTAACTTCCGTTAAAGAATTTCGTTAAATTAGGGGTGTTTTTTGTCATTTTATCCTTTTGTTTAATATTTTTATTGTACAACTCTATATGTAAAACTCCTTAAAACATTGAAACACACGTGTTAGCCCAATTCTCATTGTAAAATTTTCGTAAAAGAAACCATAAAGTTTCTACATGTTGAGTCTCTGATATGCTACTCCAAAGATACTTCAAGAGCTCTCTGTCCAAGTCATTCAGAGACCTGACTTTCTCGGAAGTCCTCCCTCTGGACTCTAACACTTATTTCTGGTTTGAATGATTAAAGATTTGAGCTACAATTGTTCCTGCCCAAAGTTTGTTAAAGCACATTTACACGTAGAAACCTCACATTAGATGCATGGTGTCTTGACTTTTCTCTTTTAGTCCTATAAATGGATCTTTCATTCCTTGTAATAGTATCGATCTTTGAAGAACTCAATGTAACACTCACAATGTTTGGGATTCCATTTATGATTAATCACGTTATTGAATGGTGTTAAGGATGATAACTATGAAGGTTTTATATAATTATCATATAAGGATGGTTGGAGATTGTTTCGGGCTTGAAAAACGAAGAAATCACCCAACCACTGACTAATGTGACTTTCTTGCGACCTTCATGCGACTTTCTGGAATTTTTTGGATAAGGGTGACTTTCATGCGACTTTCTGGAATTTTTTGGATAAGGGTGACTTTCATGCGACTTTACCTGCATGAAACCTGCATTCGTGCCCATATTAGCTTTTAAGCCGATTTTTCTTGAGGTTTTCTTCATTATCTCATATCTCCTTCATTTCAACTCTGTTTTGGAAGATTTTTGTTGCTATAGTCTCGGTTTTTGTAGCCCTTCAAGAGTAGATCAAGAGGATTAAATTTTATTGGGGATCCAAGAGTATTTGAGAAAGGTAACATCTTCATCTACTTCCTCTCAAAACTAGGGCTTTATGTATTCTTCATCTTCTATCCTCTTCTTCCGTCTTCATCTTATGTTTTGGGTTCCTTGAAGTAGAAAATATCTTTTCAGAAGCTTTGGAGCTAGGATTTGGAAGATTTGTTGATGGATCTCAATTTTTTCAAAGGAAGCTCAAGATTGGATAAAACCTAGATTTAGCATAAATCTAACAAGGTAAGTTCAAGTTTCTTTATGAAAACTATGTACATGCTAAAGTATGTGTTTTGAAGTATTAATGTGTTTTACTTGATATTTTATCAAATGTGTTTAGTAGTTGGTGAAGTTTTCATATTTGAGATATTTGGGTTATAAATCTTGTGAAATATCAATACTTGGGACTTTTGGACATTTTGATAAATAATCATAAGTGTGGGTTCATTTGAAGGTCGATTTTATAAATGAAGAGTATTTGTTGATAAAATGCATTTTTAGTGTATTTAGTTTGGAAAATGCATATTGTTGTGTTACGGGACATTTTGGAAATATACAGTGTATGATTTAAAATGGAAAATGATTTGTCTCAACCAATGATGGAGTTAATCATGTATTTGGAGCATGTATTTGCATAAACATTGGTGAAGTATGTTTTATCGCTTATGATGACTTCTATGGTATAGTCAATTGTGTTATCGAGCTAGTTGCTCGGTTTTGACTCAGATGAGTCATGGGGACTTTTGTCCAGTTTATTTTGCTCTATATCGAGCCTTTGGAGTTATATGCAATTATGGCATTTATTTTAAATGTTACATGTTTTAAGTGTGTGGTCATTCATTTGGGCTTATATAAGTTAGACTATAATGCAATGGATTCATATGTATATAACTCGATAGTGTTTGAGGAGTGACAAGTCTTGATGTCCTCACCTTGTGACCAATGCTTCTGTAAGCACCATGGTCATCTCGGTATCGTGGAGGTGAGTTCTTATGAGTCGAACTCGAGGACCGTGAGTATTATGTTTTTGATGCTTTAAGCCATATGCATGAGGGTTAGAGTTATCAAGTAGAAAGTTTTGAGGTTCCTATCTTAAATGCTAGTGAATAAACACTAAGGTCGAATGGAACCTTGAGGTTGGAACTCTACCAGAGAGCGAATGAGCACTAAGATCAGGTATCCTTGAAGTGAAGCCTAGTGAGGCCTGTGCACTAAAGGTACTATGACCTTGAGGTGACGCCAGGTAGGGTGTGCACTAAAGGTATTGAGGACTTGAGGTGACACTCGATACAGTGTGCACTAAATTCAATGGATCTGAGGTGTAGTTCAATAACGTTGATGTAGGGCTTACTTTATGATCGCCATATTAGACGGATAAGGGCCTCCCCCATCACTGTTAGGTGTTATTCTTAGATAGTGTATTATTCATATTTTTAATATTGTTTGGGTTTGGAGAGTAATCATAATTTATGATTTTGGTATATTGGATCTCCTCCATGTATTAATGTTTTGAATAATAGAGTTTTATCCATTTTTCTGTATTTGGATAATAATCCTTATTCGTATTTTTCAGTGAGTATTGAGTTTTGGTTTTATGTTTAATGGGTGTTTTGATTAATGTGTTTCATCACGAAAATGAGGGGTTTTAGGAAAGATACCGTTTCTATTCTATATACATTTCATCTTGGAAATTGTGATTTAGATAACCTTCTTTCCATTTTGACCATTTTATATAACCGATGAAACCTGTTTGAACTCACTAAGCGTTAAGCCTAACTTTTTTCTTTATCGGCATGTGCATCAGATTCTTGGGGAAATGGTACTAGTGACAGTGTGATAAGATGAGTGCTAGTTAGAGGCACGAGAAGTGATTAGCAAATTAGAGACATCTTCCGTACTTTGGAGATGGCAACAACTACTGGGTTTTAGAAGCACCCGTCTTTAATTATAGACTTGTGCAAAGTTTGGAATATTGTTTATTGATGTTAAAACTTTAGATTGCCATTGTATGTGATCAAATACTGACTTTGAGATAAGGACTTTAATCTTTATTTGATGGTTTACTGGAAATTCTAAATCAGTCGCTCTTTCCAAATTTGAGGATGTTACACTCTAAGCTTAGCTATCCCTTGTAAACACTTTGAGTGAATTATTTCCTATAAAGCTTCAAATGTAATCCTCAAGTGTAATCTTGATGTTCTTATCAATATACAGATGATTTGAATTCCTGATGAAATCCCTCTCAATCTTCTATTTGTCTATTTGTCATTGATCATATTTGTGCTTCTGCAATATTATTCTAAATCATTATCGAAATTGAGAAATCTGGGATCCAACAACATGACTCTCCTCACCCATCTTCGGTTATTCCCTCCAGCCAATACCTATCTCCAGTAATCCTTTATAGCCAATACCCCATCTCCGGCCACTACACACCAAATCAACACAATTCAAACCCTAATCATCAAAATTCAAACCCTTAACATCAAAACTCAATCGATCAAATCAACCCAAATTCAAGAACCTAAACACCAAAACTCAACTAATTAAATCAACCCAAATTCAAACCCTAAACACCAACACTCAAAAAATTAAATCAACCCAAATTGAAAGCCTATACACCAAAAATCAACCAGAACTCCGCCAATTAAATCAACCCAAATCCATATGTGTGTATTGGTTGATGAAAACCTGAACCTAAAACATAGAATAAAGTGGTTGGTCAATATCAAAATAAAAAACACAAAACTCAAAACAAAAATGATGTGTATGCACCATAGAGAAAGGAAGAAAATACGGACTAGGGGACTCGAGTTTTTGAAGATCTGGATCCAAGTTGTTCGTGCATTAGTGTGCATGTTGCATTGTTCTTGCTTTCAACCCATCACCATTGTAACTAGAGTTTTTGAATATCTGGACCATCAAGGGGCTTTGATACAAGTGTCAAAGGGGACGACGAAGTATAGTAGGGAGGGGCTAATATGAATCAGGTTTGAACATCTGGAACATCGGGACGGGACGGGACGGGACGGGACGGGGGGGGGGGGTGTTTCCGAAGAATTAAGTTATTACCAGAAGGGATGATGGGAAAGGTATGACCGCATAGACGGGCTTAGAGGGGTGATTAGGTGGCACGTGTCATCGTATAGTTCCTCCATGGTAAGGTAAAAAAAATTAGGTTCGTGAAAGATGCAACCGTTTTATTCTAGAAGGTGCAACCTTTTTATATGGTGCCACCGTATCCAAAAATTCTTAGGTCCGTCCCTATATGACCGGTGTCCACTGAGAAAGGAATAGGGAGGGTGGTGTAGGGTTTCATTTAAAAGCAATATCTTGTAAAATGCAACGAAAATAATACTAGGTTATTTTTGTAGAAAAATTAAGAGAAATCATTTACGGATCCAAGACACAATTAACTGAATCTAAACAAACCATATCGTGTTTAGTTGTTTACATTTTGGATTCGTAGTAGATTCTGAACAAAGCACCAAAAATCAACGTAGGTTTCCTCTACAACAATCCACACACTAACACCCCCAACCTCAACAAGTTGCTAGCTTAAAATCCTTGGTTTCTAGTATGTGTTTTTTAAGGGGAAAGAAAATAGGTTTAGTTTATGTCATTATTTGGTCATTTTTTAAATCCTAAAAAGATTGAATTAATTTAGGTTGTGGTTTATCATCTTATTTATAAGTGACATTTGGAGTTATAGATAGATCATAATTTCCAAACATGGGTTGAGCCTCTTATAATCATCAGACTCAATTAGAAGTCCACCAAGCTTAAATAACGGTTTTATTTAATTTTATTAATCATAATAAAATTTTATGTAAATATATTTACATATAAAATCTTGTAATTATCATAATTATGTTTTTAATACATACTTTATTTTATTCTGCTAGAATAATCTATCTATATCATAAAACCTTTGATAAAAACTCTTAACAACCATTTTTTATGCATGAAATACTGTTTATCGATGCATATTACTTAAAATTCAAGATTACAAATAATTTTGTGTAATTACAACTTATTAAAGCTTCATTTTTAAATTCGTGTAACTAACTTCAGATAAACATAATCAAATACATGATAAACATCCATAGTAAACATAGAAAATCCAAAATATAATTAAGATAACCATTGAGTTCTAACAAAATGTTTAATTATTATCTTTATAAAAAATTATATTATTATAAACATAATTAAATATATGATAAACATTCATTTTATATATAGAAAATCCAAAATATAATTAAGATTATTATTGAGTTCTAACAGAATGTTTATNTACATATCTAAATTCGTGTAACTAATTACAGATAAACATAATCAAATACAGAATAAACATTTTATTTTAAATATAAAAAATCTAAAATATAATTAGAATAATCATTGAGCTCTAACAGAATACTTAATTATTATATTTATAAAATGTTATATTATTAAACCAAAAATAAATTATTTTGCTATTAAATCTAAATTAAATTATAATAAAAATTTTGAATTAAAGAAGTTACACCAAAAAACGAGAATTATTAAATAGTTAATTTGATACTAATATGGATTTATTTTTTTTAAATTTTTTATGTTATCTTCAAATTTATATTTCATTCAAAATAAAATTATCGTTTTCTCAAAACCACATAAAATCGCATTATATCGATAGAGTCAAAGAATAAAAACTAAACATTAAAATCGAGATTTATCTCGTTGCATTGCGTGAGTACTCTTCTAGTAATTAATATCAACATGATATTGTTTGGGTTTCTAATTATCCAATAATCATATTGAAGCATATATATATATATATTATTTGTTTGCTCTATTGACTTACGTATTCCTTTATGGTATTATTGTGTGACATGTGTCGTATACATATCAAACTTATAGGTGGGAAGGAGGTTCACCTGAAAAGAGGGGGGGAGGGGGAGAGGGAGGGAATGGGATTTTCTCCCGAGTCATCGTCGTAAGGCTGTGGGAATCTTCTCGTGGTAGTGGATTGAATGGGGGAATGGGTAGAGATGGTGATTTGCCCCGACCCGGTGGGGAACCCGATTCACCCGACCCGAACGAGGACGAGGATTCTCCGCTAAAACGGGTCATGGGGCCGAGGATCCCCGGTAGACTCAAACCAGGGCGGGGATTCTACCTATCAAACTAACGGATATTCTTCATAGGGATTGATAGAGGTTGGACCGGGAACGGGATGTTAATCCCCGTATCCGCCGGGGATTGGGGTTGGGGAATGGGTTAGTATATATTTAATAATAATATTTATACATTATAATACATATACATAATAATGTTAATTTATATTTTAGTAGAAAAATAAAAGAAAAGGATAAAAAGACCAAAATGCCTTTGACTTAATGGAGGTTTTTAACAGAAGTTAGGAAGGGACACATTTGATAACAAAATTGAAATTATAGAACTTAAACATACTCACCAAATGAACATTTATATAATCTGTAATTTGCGTTGCTTTTAAACTTTTACTGTTCAGAAAAAACAAACAAATACTAGAATAAAAAAAAATACATTTAAGTGACGTGATGAGGTTTGGAGCAAATGATGAAGATTGAATATGTGTTATAGATACGGGCTTTTGACTGTTTTTTCATGTAAAAGACTTTTTTATATGCATGATATATGAGTTTGCGCCAAGAGTTGGGGGTGTTGGATATATTCTTCAATGGTTGGAAGTTTTGTCCCACATAGGAATAGAAGTTAATATGAGAGTGGTTTATATGTCTTATTTTATAATATTTGATAAAGAGGATTTGGGTTTGATTTTCTTCTTGATTTGGGTTGCCATAGAAATTGTTAATGGATCAAAAGACAACACTATCACCAGCTCGATGCGGTTCTCAGAAAAACCCGGTTTTTATTTTTGCACAACACGGTAGTGCGGTTTCTTGGGTTAAAATCTTATCCACTAACAGTTTTTTTGTTACCCATAGTCCATATATATCTAACATTTTGTTAGAATCGTATGTTTCACTTTTCCTGGTTCTTCTCTTCTCCTATTCAATTTCTGCAACGATTTAGATGTCCATGGAGATGGAGATGTATGATTTGTTGTATCATTCATCTAGATTGGGTTAATCCTGAGAATAAATTAGTCATAACCTAACAACATATAATGGGGGCTGATATTATTCTATAGATGGTGATTTTAATCACATTCTAATCTGTTTGCTTCTAATTTTCTGCAGTATTTTTATAACAGGGAGGAGTTGACACTGGCCTTGGCCTCTACTTCTTACGCTTATATTGATACCCTTTTTGCTTTTTCTTTATTACTTTAAATTCTTTTCAACCACCCCTAAACCCTAAACTCCAAGTCACACCTAAAGTTTGAGTAAAAATCTCATGTTCCCAAATATAATGTATTTCATTCCATTAAACATCTAACACTTTGTTATTAGACTTAAGACATGATCCAGTTGAGCTGATCAATTTAAAAGAGAACAAAAGCAGCACAATCTAGTAGTATATCTCCAAAACTTCTAGAACAAAAAAATCCATTAATTAGCATTAAAGAATGTTACTTCTGAAAAACAATCACTTTTTCGATTGTAGAAATTAAAACACGAATTTTACTACGATAAAAAAAATATCTTGGTAGTAAAAAGTAAGTCGTGGAAGTGTTTGGAAACTGACGGCGTTATCTTTGGTTTATTTATGCCAAACGAAACATTTATTGTTGGATATAACTTTTTAGAGAAGTGAAGATAAACAATTAATAGATTAACTAATATCTTTTAATTAATGTCTAACATCTTTCTTTCTTTTTGTGAGAATATGCGAAACTTTGAGATCCCTCTCCAATAAAGCCTTTGAAAAAAGAAGTGAGATTCCAATATATATATATATATATATATATATATATATAGGGGCTGGTTCAAATATTAACCCAATATTTTGTGCAAACTATGCTAACCCATCTTAATCGTTCATTTTCTCATCTAACGGTTATTATTAAATGAGATTAAATAAACAATAATTTAATTAATATATTAATTAATATGTGTATGAACAATTGTTCAAATGATAAATTGGTCAAAATTTTGTATTAATTA
>NC_037544.1:29440225-29444792 GCF_001531365.2 Cynara cardunculus var. scolymus | reverse complement strand
TTATTACATGAAGATTACTTTATATTTTGTGATAACCTTTAAAATATAATAAATACCAACGACATTTATCATTTAAAAAAAATTAGGAGATTTTTAATGATAATTTACATATTGAAGTTTTATATATAAATAATAGAGTTTAGAAAATGAATGAGATATAAATGAAATTAAAATTACCCTTATATTTTATATTTTATTTATTGGGATTTTCTGCAACAAGCTTTCAGAAAGAACTCAAAGATTTAAAACCAAAATGGTTTTTTTTTTTAAATTCCTAATTTGAGATCTTGAATATAAAATATAAGGGTAATTTTATTTATTGGGATTTTCTGCAACAAGCTTTCTGCAACAAGCTTTCTCAGTCCCTTCTCAGATGACGGCTACTTTTCTTGCGGGCCAGCTTCAGGCGTATTCTTTTTTCTGGTTTAAAAACAGGGTGCCAAAAGTTGTTATGGCGACTGTTGGATAGAGTGGTGTAACTCTCCCATGTCTTGTTTTTAACTTGTACTCTCTTTTGCTAGCGTCTTGCTAGTTTCTATGTTATCTCGTCTTTGTTGCCGGTCAAAAAAAAAAAATTTGAGATCTTGAAAAGAATATTTTTTATAGATTATACCCTCTTAATATCTCTACTTTTTACCAACATATCAACCCAAAAATCTCAAGACCAATAAATGACCTTAATAGTCTGACCTCCTCAATCTTTCTATCCGGAAAAGAATCATTTAAGAAAACATGTCGCATCACTTGGTGAAACATGCATGTTCGATTATGCTCTGGGATCGGTGTAACGACAAAAATAAAGATCAAGTCCGATTTGACATCAAGATAATGGCGTAATCTAAATTCTATTTGGATCTTGAATGGTATAAAAATCATTTTTCCATGAGCATGGTTTTCTAAAATCAAAGTTTCTGAAAGTATTTTATAAAACATGTCTTGATTTTTATATGAGGAATATTTTGTGAATCAGTGTTATGATAATTTGTATTTTGGGATGTGCCTCTGTCATTGTCCTAAAAGTCTCCCCACGTCAGCCGTCGTGAAGGCTCGTCTCTGATGCCATGTTAAGCTTGCGGTACACCATTGCCCAATGTGTGGCTTTTGTAAGGCGGTATTTGAAATTTTTTTTTAAATCTTTTTAGTGTCATACTTCTTAGTTTTAGTATATAACCTAATTTAAGTAATTCAATATTATTGACTCATTAAGTACTAGTGAAAAACATATGTATACACACACACACACAATTATACATATGATATACAAGTTTGTATTGTAAGTCATGCCTTGAAAAACATTGTGGTCCTAAAGCTTGAGGCTTGACCTCACTGCTACCACGACTCATGTCATTTAGAACCTTGACCCTTACTTTGTTACTGAAATACCCTTCCTTGAAGCTTGAATATATTTTTGTCGGTTGTGTTGTTGTAAAATTAGAAAAATTGGAGGCTTTAAACGAGAATTTTGAAGTACAAGTGGAGGAAATCAACGGGGAAGGGAGAATACGACCCTAAAAAATGAATAATCTAATGAGCCTCCAAAAATTTGAGCCCTAAGGATCTTTATATAGTTAGGCTAATCGAAGAATATCCAATAACTATGTTGCCTTTTTTGAAATCTGATCACTTTGTTGGCAACATAATGTCTACATTTTCGATTTTGAATTCCACCTTAGTTGCACATCAAATAAGAAATCAAAACACATTACTCGTAGCTTTTTCGGTTAGTATTCCGAAAAAAATTGGATCACCTTCATAAGTACTATGATGAGTAAGATATGATCACAATATGGCATGGACGTAAAGCTGCCCAACAACTTTGGTTTTCTTCATCCCTTTTTTTCTCTTGTCCAACTAAGTATGTGATGTGTTTTAAAATAACTACAATCGTACGAGGTTTGTAGCATCTGGATTGAACACTATAAGGGGATGGTCTAAGCACCATTCGACTTTAGATTTATAAACCAGTTGTGTGAATACAACTTTGATTTGGGATTTATTCAATTTAAAAAAAAAAACTGAAATACTGATCAACCTACTGGAACTAAACTATCGACATATACTAACTAAATTAGACTAGTACTAATTAAACATAAGCACGCAAATGTAACGAATCAATAATGAACTATAACTTGCATTTAAAAGATGAAACACAATCAATCAACTGTTATAGTTGTAGTGTGTACAAATCTAACAAAGTAAAATATAAAACAAACTAAGGATTAGCCTAAATAAATAACATCAGAGCTAGAACAAGCATAATAAATTTATATTGGAAAGAAAGTAACAAATGATTGTAACTAAAAACAAGTAAATTACATTAAAAAAACATATAACAACACTAAAGTATAAAAAAAAGCAAGAAAAGAATTTACACTAGAAAGAAATGAAGAACAAAAACAACATATATAAATGAAAATAGATAAACACTGATCAATCAATCAATCTATATATATATATATATATATATATATTAAAGGGTTGTTTAATGAGAAGTTTTCTATCCTATTTATATATATATTTTTTCATTATTTTGATTTATTTTAATATAGAACAACACATTAATTGCTAACTCTTTCATTTTTCTTATTTTTTAACTCCATTTTCATTATTCTATAAAAGAAATTTGAATCCAAAAATATATAAAACTATATATATTTTATTTACATAAATACATGCATATTTTTAATTACATGACAATTGAAAAAATAAATCATCAAAATTAAAGATAGGTGAAAATTTTGAAATACAATCTTAAATACATAAAATTATATTTACATAAATACATGTATATTTTTAATTACATGACAATTGAAAAAATAAATCATCAAAATTAAAGATAGGCAAAAATTTTAAAATACAAAATACAATCTTAAATAATGTGATGTAATGTGAATTATTACAATTTGTAATTCATAAATCGTATTGCCATGCCCACCATAAATCTTCAAACTATCCAACAAGATCATTCAGATATCAATTATCAATAGTTTCGAATTTCATAAAATCATTATAACATGCATTGTTGATCCTAATTTTTCAATATAAAAGAGTCATTTTAAAAAATATAAAAACAATAATATGGTTTTGACAAATTCTATGGACCGTTACTCCAACTTAGAAATTATACCAGATTTTGTATCCTTTGAATTTGCTTGCATGGACCTGTTATTAATTGGTGAATACGCTCTTTTGCAAAAAAAAAAAAAAATTAAAACAAATTTATATGTACAAGTGATTGAGATTTACAAAATCCCAAAACCCTTCCCCTCCAACAACTTCACCACCTTTTGTCCATGATCATCACACTACCAACCTCTCTCAGGGACGGATCCACGAATTTTTGATATTGGCACCATATAAAACCGTTGCACATTATAGAATAAAACGGTTGCACCTTTCATGAACCTAATTTTTTTACCTTACCACAGAAGAACAATACGGTGGTACGTGCTACCTAACCACCCCTCTAGGTCCATCTATTACCTCTCCTATGCATACTCTCAATGTTCCTTGTAAACCTTAATTAGTTTGAAGTCAGAAATATATTTCAACAACAATACATCGTTATCTTTACCAAGTGCTTTGCAAACCAAATTCGAAATCAATATCTGGACTCTTGGACTGATAAATGAACTGGTTCAATTATACTGATAACCCAAGTCTTGAACGTCGACGTCTACTTCATGCATTACAAGTTGATGTCTAATCAAATCCAAATAATTGATTCTACCAATCAAATATTACGTAGTAGGGCACCTCGTAAAATACCATCATCATGTATCTTCATTGATATAAAGGTGGGACGGTGTTTTGATAATATAATTGAAGGGTTCTTTTTTACATTTTCTGAATCGGTCTATGAATACCTTATGTTATGAATATATTCTTATGAACACCTATGAACATCATTAAATACCATAAAAGTAACTTGTACATAAAAATTTGTAACATCTCATTAAATACCATAAAAGTAACTTCTACATAAAAATTGTATATTTGCTCTTCATAATTAAATCAAACATTTGATGTAACCTCAACTAAAGAAGTAATATTATTGGTCCAATAAGTTTATAAAGTTAACACCATATTCTTGGTTAACAAAAGATCTTACCAATATATATATATATATATATATATATATATATATACTACATTAATAACCATTTAGGCCAAAATCTTAATTACAAACCACAAAGCACAAAGTACTACCATTTTATACATAAATTTCAAAAAACTCTTAAAGACAAGTCATAAAGCACAATGTACAACCATTTTATACATAAAGTTTAAAAAAACTATAAATTACAACTAACAAAGCATAAATTACAACCACCAACACCACCAAAGTTAAAGCTTTGAGTTTCACTTTCCCTGTTGAAGCTTTTTTTCATCCTTTTTTACAGCTTTCTTCCACCCATTTAGTAACTTCAAACCATTCTTTCTTCCTTCGTGTTTCTTCCTTCTCTATTACAACTCTCACCTGATAAAAAGATTCAGCTTTTCTTTATCGTAAACAACATCATCACTCAGAGGTTTCTGTATTTCGTGCTTTATTCAAGAAACCGAT
>NC_037544.1:29435622-29439020 GCF_001531365.2 Cynara cardunculus var. scolymus | reverse complement strand
TTGTTAAGGTTTAGATATATGAAATGTATGAGGCTCTATATTTTGTCATGTTGGTTGTGGACAATGAAAAAGCCACAGTTGTAGGAATGTGTAATTATTACACTTTTTAATTGATTAAAGGACAATTTCACCCTATATTTATACGGTAAAGTAATGTGATTTGGTAAGCGCTTACCTGGATAAGCGTTTGGTATACGGCCCCTTAGACTTTCATCCATTTTGCGGCTTGAATTTTCAAGTTCTTGACATGTTTTCGGATTTTGTTGAAAATATAGATTTTATGTGTTCTTTATTGTTTTTTTTTATCTTTTATGCATAGTTGGATATTTGACATTGAGAAACTGAAAGGTTTTTTTTTTTGCATTATTATTCTAGAAACGGATTTACAAGAAGCAAACTGAAGACTTCGATCAACTACAAAGAATTTATGGTTCGTATTTCATTTGCTTTTAGACAGTGTTAATACTTTATTTTCAACATTAATCATAGGTTGTTCTTGAGAATCATGATGTAGAGAGAAGATTATTTGATTTCCGTGACTTTTAAGCATTGTTAACCATTTTTAAAAGCAATACTAAATCGGAGAAGTATGGTTGGATAGGAAGGTATCAGAACTTTCATTGTGATCATGTTTTGTGCACTTGAAACCTGTTGGTGTGAGTGGTGTATTGTAGAAGTAATGGTTTGGTTGTGTGCAGGAAGGAACATCAAATTACTTCAAAGGGGTGATGCTAATTCTGTGCTATCTCATTGTTGCTGCAAGTTTCTTTGTACACGTGGATAAAAAAAATCAGGTGAGTATCATAAACAATGAAGTTTTTGTTGTCCTGAGAAAAGGAGATGCTGAATTGAGATTAGGAGATTTATTTATAGGTGAA
The DNA here is from genome assembly GCF_001531365.2 of Cynara cardunculus var. scolymus. Classification (NCBI taxonomy): domain Eukaryota; kingdom Viridiplantae; phylum Streptophyta; class Magnoliopsida; order Asterales; family Asteraceae; genus Cynara; species Cynara cardunculus. The sequence continues at coordinate 29,438,142 of NC_037544.1, read as the reverse complement.
GGAGGAGAGGAGAGGAGAGGAAAGAAGAGTATGTAAAAAAAAGAATAAATGTTTAACATTAAAAGTGGTTGTATATGCATGCAGATGATGACTAAAAGTGAAGAGACAAGCAGAAATGGAAGTGTATTGTTTAAATGTTGTAATTTTGTGAGGCAAGTTCATATGTTGATCCAAAGAGAGAGCATCAACATCAGTCATCAGCATTGTCATGATCAGAAGGTAGTTTTGGGTAGAAAAATCATTTGATTTTGGTTGAATGAATGATTGATTGATGTTGGCATGACATGGCAATCAAATAAAGCATGTGCCTGCCTTGCCTTGTTGAAAGGAAGTTCATTCTTGTTCAAGTACATGTATCATTAATTTGTATCCTCCACTCCCTTCTATTCTACACCATAATTGTAATAATTATAGACAACTTCACTTCTTTTCTTATCCATCCATTGATTCTACTTGTTTATTTTTATTATACAATCAATGGTTTCAGCACATTCTGTTTTCTCTTTCCTCTTCTGATTGATGCAAGGGTTTGGTTATTTTGACCAGACAAAGTTTTAAATACAACTCTTTAAGCACAAGTTACAACCTTTTTGTGCAAGATTTTTAAAAAACTCTTAAGTACAAGTCATAAAGCATATGGTACAAATTATTGATGCATTTCAAATTCAAAATTCAAATTCAAATTCAAATCTTCACTTTCTTCAACTTTTACTTACCCATTTCAAATTCAAAATTCAAAATCAAAGCTTCAAACATATCACCCTCTCTTTTCTTCCATATTTCAACACCGAGTCGAGAGAGGGTTTGAAGAACAGCAGGAGGCGGCTTCCGATTTGAAGATCTGGTATCCCTCTTTCTGGGTTTGAAGAACAGCAGAAGAACCGCACCACTGTCCAGAGACGATCGAAACGGATTCGGTTTCTTGGTTCGTTGTAATCAATCGATGACCGTGAACGAATTGTCTTTGCTTGATCCTGATTTCTCTCTGCTGCTGGATTTTTTGGCGATTCTACTAATCCTAACTCCTGGTCCGGAGATTCTTTTATTCATCTCTCATTCAATTGCTCTAGAACTTTCGGTCTCACTCTCGATCTCTTGATTCTTTGCTCTTGGTGTAAATCGAACACATTTGTGGAGTCGTTTAAATATATTGGATTTTAAACTGTCATATAATTTTTTTCATCGATAGACTGTAATTGGAACCATAATTCTTATTTATTCAAATTGTATTAATATGTAAAAATCAAGTGTAATTTATATCATCGTTAAATCTTCTCTAATAAAACCAGTGAAACTTAAAAATCGTTAAAATTCACGGCTCCCGCCGCATTGCGCGGGTACACAACTAGTATATATATATATATATATATATATATATATATAAATCTATCAAAACTTCTCAATCAATCAATATAAATATTAAAAATATATTAAAGTAATAATGTGGTTCAATTAGAAGTTCTTAAACATACTTATTTTTTTTTTTTACAAATGAAATTAGAATCCACAAACAAATTAGAATCTTGGATTATGGTGTTAAGTTGATTATCTCACATTGATAGAGAGAAGAAAGTTTCACAAATACTATGAATATATAAGGAAGAGATGATGTGTTGAAACTTGAAAGTTTGAGTTGGTTAAATATAACTTCCAGCCATCATATTTTTAGAAAGTTGGTTATCTCACGTTAATAGAGAAAATAAATTTTTGGCAAACGTTAGTAGCATCAAAGGAGAAGATAATTAATTGAAATTTGAGAAGTTTTGGTTGGTTAAATTTAAAATTTAGTTACTTTTTTCAAAAAAAAAATATTTGATTAAACTAATAGAGTTGAATCATTTTAGCCCAATCCTTTTTTTGCAAAAACAATGTATTTATTTGTTAAATATAACCAAGTGTAAATGATGCGTACAATAAGGTTTGAGAATTCTCAAATCTTGGATTATAGTAGTAAGTTGATAATCCCGCGATGATAGAGACAAAATATAGTCACAAATAGTATGAGCATATAATAAGGAGATGTTGAATTGAAATTTGAAAATCTATGAGTTAAATTTTACATTTAACCAACATCTTTTTTCAAAAAGTTTCCCAAATATTTGATTGTAATATTGAGTTGATTATCTCACATTAAAAGAGAGAAGAAAGTTTGACAAAACATTACAAGTATATAAAGAGGAGATGATAAAAAAAATATATTAGTGTTGGTTGGAGATGGTGTAAGTGAACAAAAAAAATTCACATGTAATTTTTTAATAAAGTGAACACAAAAATATGTAAAATAATATCTTAAATCATAGTTTTTGATGAAAAACATATTTTTTATATCAATTATTATAAATTTGTAACTTTTTTGTGGTTCTTATTTGATTATCATTCCCTCCTCACACACACATGTATGTAATTGTTAAAAAGTTTATTTTTGTTAATTTAAATATTTTATATATATATATATATATATATGAATGAACTTTTTAATATATAAATCTAGAAAAATTTATTACATTTATATATATATTA
>NC_037544.1:29433553-29434987 GCF_001531365.2 Cynara cardunculus var. scolymus | reverse complement strand
CATTGGACAAAACTGTTAAAATGACCAGATTGCCCCTAAATGTTGTTTAATGTTATTTTGCATCAGTAATGATCGTAAATGACACAAATCAACCAAAATGTATTTAAATAATTACACGTATGATATTTATACTATTTTCTAAATTTATATACATGTAACACAACAATTGTAAAAAATATACATAATTTAAAAATATACCAACACATATCTTGAAAGATTACACAGATTGAAGCTCATATATGAAGAAACCAGCCATGGCCCATGGGCACCAATCGAAAACCAAACATCGATCCTCAAAGATAGAACTTATAACTACAAAAAGAAAACACGGGGAAAACAGGGTGAGAAAGATTGAAGCAATTGATGAAACCGTACCTATCAATCGAAGCAATCGATTGAAGAATATAGGCGGAAGAGATGATGGAAGACATGGCGAGAAGATTGAAGCAACAGATTGAAATCAGGGTGAGAAAAATTGAAGCAATCGATGAAACCGTACCTCTTTGCACAAATTTGAGTGTCTGTTCGTTTTCATGAATCAGATCGACTAAACAATCTAATAATCGCAATCAATCATCGATATCCCCAAATTTCACATAGTTCTTCCATAATTCAATTGAAAATTTTGAAATTATTTACGTAAAAACAAGGATTTCAGAGAAAATTATGGATAGCGGCCCTCTATTCTACAAGGAGGGTTACCAACGACGAAACCTAAAACTGAGAAAAAACGTTGTAGATCATCATCGGCATCATCAAAAAATTCTTCTAGACCTTTGAGAGGGTATAGAAGTAATTTTGTAGTTTGTCCCATGTTGTTCCACCTTTTTTGGTGGAACAAAACATCTCAAGATTTGTCCCACTAAAATTAAAAATAGTCCCACCTTGTCCAATGTTTTTTTTGTCCATAACATGCCAAACATGAGACTATTTTTTTTTTCCCCATCCCGTCCCATGTAGTCTGCATACCAAACGCACCCTAAAAGATTAATGAATTCTCTATCTCATAATTAAGAGTAGAGTTTAAAAGTAGACATTATTTTTTTAAAATGAGCATTTACTTTTGGACAAACTAAAATAGAATCGGGAACACTTATTTTGGGACATAGAGAGTATTTGTTTTTGTTATTTGTAGCCATCATTCGTCTTATAACAATGAATTATTCTCTATAGTAATTTATATGTTAATATCTTTTCATATTATTTATAGACTAAGTTTCTATTTACTATATTTTTTGTAGATATAATTAGTTACTCTACGATTTAGATGTACACTTATTTATCTATACTATATTATAATGCATTTGGCTAAAACTCTTAAAAACTCTTAAACTCTTAAAACTCTTAAACCCGTTCATCCCTATCCGATTTCATCCCATAATTGAATTCGTGTAACTAACTGCAGATAAACACAATCAAATACAGGATAAACAT
>NC_037544.1:29417207-29431898 GCF_001531365.2 Cynara cardunculus var. scolymus | reverse complement strand
TAAAGTCATGTTATAACATCGACTGAGATAAAAAATAAAATAAAATATTAAAAACACGATGTATCTCGCTGCATTGCGCGAGTACTCTTCTAGTTTCTTAATAAAAACCGGTAGAGGTATAATCCTCTTTATAAAAAGAAAAAACTTCATCATCAATAAGACAAACAATGTATAAATTATCCACACACTTATCATTATTATTACTCATTTTATTTAATTTCTATAACTTTATTCTTAACCAAATACACACATATATATATATATATATATATTAAAATTTCACTAATTAGATTTTATTAACTTTTTCGAATTATTTGAATACTCAAATCTATTTGTTGATTAACCAAAGTAGTCTTCCTACCTGTTCCCACACCGGTTTAATTAAAATTTGATGGAATCGTTATATACGTAAAATCTCCCAAACACCAACCAATCGTTCATTTACCAGGGTATGAGCCTATAATTAAGAGGCGTGGCATTTCCATGGCTTCACTCTCCACAGTTAGCCTTCCTGCTCGTCTCCTGCAATTACCCGAAAAGAAAACCATATGTTCTTGAAGATCGGAACTGTTGTTGCAAGCTAAAACCGTTGCATAGAAGACTTTACACTTGGTCAAAGAGGTTTTCTTGTGTCTATTTTGAGTTTTACTTTCTCGTTGATGTTAGTTTGATGTGAATCACTTGTGTGTATTTTTCTCAAGTTGTTTGATGATTTCACTTCTGTGGTTATTCATCATCGGTTATTTATTGCCTGAGATGTGGTCATTGACGTCCCGTTAAATCATTATTTGGCAGTATTTGGAACTATTTGAGGTAAACTACATTCAATATTTTTAAGATTGCACCGTTGGGTTTAATCCAAAGTTAAAGTATAACAATATACCGCTCGTAGTATTTTTCTATCAACATTGTCTACTACCTGTTTGATGAAATGCTTAAAAGAAATTGTAGTGAAACAAAGGCTAGTGATGTACCAAAGAAGAGCTACTACCATCTTGATATGCAGAATCTTTTCATATTAAGGATGTATCCTGTCTGCAACAGGGATTTGATTATACTGGATCCAGTATTTGGAGAGTTCACATATGTATATTTGTTGTATTATAAAAGCCAAAGTATAACATTTTACCTTGATTGAGCTTGAATGTAGGCATTGCTCATAGAGAATGGAACCTTGAATATTAGCTCAATCATTAGAAAATTTTTAGTTTCTATTTCAGATTATGTATTGAAGGGGAGCCGAGGAACGCCTTTTGCAGGCTGGTTCTTTGTATTTTAACACCTAGAAATGAATTCTAGAAACAAAAAATATGTTCTGAAATTAAAATGGGTTGAAATTTGTAATAAGAGTGCTTGATTACCACAAATCTCCCTCCACCAATATTTTGTGTCAGTGTTCTCTGTGCATGTATAGCTTAAACTTGAGTAGCAAATTTTCTATACTAATGCTAACATGTGTAATAGCTTATAGCTCTAACTGTTAAAATGTTGTGTAATAACTTTAATTGCTATGCACCTAAAAACTAGCATTGGTGGATGAGTTTTGGTAAGAGAGATGCATTACAAACTTAAGTCGGTCTGTTAAAAATGCTAGTATACTCCTGGAGTGCAGTTGCAGGTTTAATCCTTGTAATTGTATTGTTGGGAATTTGATTGTCTATGTGTATACAAATTTCCTGCGGTGTATGGAATTTATCGACACTACTATAGAGTGAAGTATTTTGTGTTGTGTAAGTAATTTTGAAACTTTTTGTAAATTATAAGCTATTCAGGTAATTTATTTATTCAGAACCCTTATCAAACAACATATTTCATTCAACAGTAAATCATACACAGGGTTAAAATGGTAATTTTTACTCATTTCAGACCGTTCGTTTAGAACATTTACCAAACAACCATTTTTCAATCTACATTATACAGAACCTTTTAGTCATTTTGACCACTTAGTCATTATGCATCAAATCATTCAACATCTATCAAACAGCCCTTTAATAATGTAATTCCAAAATGGAGAATCTGTAGGGTTATATAGAGAATTTGACTTTTTCCTTCTCCATTTTGGAGAACCTATTTGAGATGCTCGGGGACCTAAAATTGAAGCACCACATCATCGCATCCAATCTGCGTCTACTGAATATAATCTGGAACATGTTACAACACAGGTTAAGCAGCAGCTGCTGCAAGATCTCTTTTCCACTGGTACATACACAACTCCACATTCCCCCTTACGTTCTAGTATTATAAGAAACCAACCGTGTGTAACCTCGTTGATGTTGGCCATAAGCAGAATTTAGGGCACTTGATTTTATTTTTATTCCTTTCGTATTGGGCATGTCGATTAATGGTTATTAAATTGGGGGTTCTCTTTTCCTCCACCAAGTGTTTGATTAAATTCCCCTCAGAGCATTCAAAATAAAACTGCTGGGATGTGTTAAAAAACTTGGTGCAAATTCATCATATGGGGATGCTGTAGTTTCATATTTTCATATATGCAAATTACAATTTTTTTTTTCTCTCTCTATGATGATGAGATGGTTTTATGAAGTTAAATATGAACTGCCTTCTTCATGATTTTGCGCTTATTGCACATGCTATTGTTAGATGTGGAGTGTAAGTAATTGAAATATTGAATATGCTGTTTTGCTAGGTTGGTTCTGCAGATTGTGCGACTATGTCAAGGCTACCCTGCAAAACGAGCTTTTACAAATACTAGACACTTGGAGGTAGATGGTGTTAGTAAGGAAACTGAGATATGGGAACTTAAAAGTTCTTTATGCTGTTCAAGGCATGTTTTCTTGCAGTTATCTTAATGCTGTTAGAGTACACAGATGCCAGATTACAAGGTATTCCTGTTGCGGCATGGCATTTCATCAATCAGTCTTTTCTTCCATGTGTAACTTGCCTGGACAAGTTAACGCCTTGTATGTTCTGCCTGGAAATACCCATCCATGGAAATCTTTTTCAACCATGGCCAGCACAATCCTCGTCCAAGCTAGGGATCCAGCTAAGTTAAGTGAGGAGTTGCAAAATGCGCTTGATGAACATAGGCTTGATGATGCTTGGAACTTGCACGAACAACACATGAACATGGAAGGATTTCCCAGGAAATCTATTGTGAACAAGCTTCTTATAACTTTTGCTCAAAGTTTAGAGCTTCAGTGGCTTGACAGGGCTTATCATCTAGTACAGAAGGCCATTGAGGAGCACAAACAGAACTTGCTAGAGAAGGAAACTCTTATATATCTATCACTATGTCTTGCAAGATATCCTTTACCTGTGAATGCAGCAACTATTTTGAGGAAGTTGGTTGAAACCGAACAGTATCCTCCGGTGACTGCTTGGTCTGCTATACTAGCTTACATGTCGCAAACTGCTGCTGGTGCTTATCTGGCTGCTGAACTGGTTATTGAGATTGGTTTTATGTTCCAAGATGGGAGGGTGGACCCCTGTAAAAAGAGTAATCAACACCTGATTGCTATGAAGCCTAATACAACAGCCTTAAACATTGCACTGGCAGGATGTCTTCTTTTTGGCACAAGTAGGAAAGCAGAGCAGATTTTGGACATGATACCTCGAATTGGTGTGAAAGCTGACATTACCCTATTGATCATGATGGGCCATATCTATGAAAGGAATGGACGAAGAGAAGAGCTTAAAAAACTTAAGAGATACATTGATGAAGCCCATGATTTAAGTGATGTTCACTTTAGGGAGTTCTATAATTGTTTGCTTTCTTGCCATTTGAAATTTGGGGATCTAGAATCTGCATCCCACATGGTTCTGGAAATGCTCGGGAAGGCAAGGAAAGCTCAAAATGCTCTTGGTATGGCTACTTTTATGTTTCAAGTTGCAAAAATTGACAATAAATCCGTTCCATTTGGTCAAGTAGAGTCTCGTGAGAGTTTGACTCATGAAAAATCAGATGATGCAGATAGCTCTATGGCAATTAGAAGCCAGACTTTGTCTTATGAAGATTTTTGTGGAGAACGGAAGTTCCTAAAACTTGAAGCAGAGGCTAAAGAACTACTTAGTACACTAGTAGAGAAGTTTCAGAGGCAAGGAAAACTGATCACAACCGAACGTGGTATCCTCCAACCAACGGAGACAATCTTTGTGAAATTGATTAAGGCTTTCTTGGAAGCTAGCAAGATAAAGGAGCTGGTTGGATTTCTAGTCAAGGTAGAGAAAGAGGATTCCCCAGTTTCTCCTGATTGCTCGCCTTTGGTTCAAGTTGTCAATTCATGTATTTCTCTTGGATGGTTGGATCAGGCACATGATCTTCTTGATGAAATGCGTCTGTGTGGTGTTAAAACAGGATCTTCTGTTTATTCATCCCTTCTAAAAGCGTATTGTAAAGAAAACAGGGCAGCAGAAGTCCAGTCACTCCTTAGAGATGCATGTAAGGCTGGGGTCCAGCTTGATGCAAGCTGTTATGAGGCACTGATCCAGTCCCACGTGGTTGATGAAGATACTCAAGGGGCTCTGAATTTATTTAAAGAAATGAAAGAAGCTAGACTAGATAAGCCTGGTCAAAAGGAATTTGATTTGTTGGTTCAAGGATGTGTGGGGAGTGGAGAAGCTAAACTGATGGCGAAACTTTTGCAGGAAATCAAGGAGGGACAGGGAGTTGATTGTGGCGTCCATGATTGGAACAATGTGATCCACTTTTTTTCTAGGAAGAGGCTGATGCAAGATGCTGAGAAAGCTCTCAAGAAGATGAGGAGTTTAGGACATGCCCCAAATGCTCAAACTTTTCATTCTCTAGTAACTGGATATGCCGCTATTGGAGGGAAGTATACTGAGGTAACTGAACTCTGGGGTGAGATGAAAGTTCTTGCCTTCTATCATGGAATGAAGTTTGATCAAGAATTGTTGGATTCTGTACTTTATACTTTTGTAAGAGGTGGATTTTTTATTCGAGCTAACGAAGTTGTGGAGATGATGGATAAAGGTAAAATGTTTGTGGACAAGTACAAGTACCGTACCCTTTTCTTGAAGTACCATAAAACATTCTGCAAGGGGAAGGCTCCCAAAGTCCAAACAGAGTCACAGTTAAATAGGAGGGAGGCTGCAATGAGATTTAAGAAATGGGTTGGGTTATTTTGAGGAATATTTATCTCTATCTGCTTAAGATGGATCATCTATTTTGATAAAGAGCTACGGGTCATCTTTTTTTATAAAGAACTATGGATCATCTGGACTTCACACAATGGTGTTTCAGAACTCTATGATTCCCCCGAGCCACTAAATTATCTTAATTAAGTTCTGTGTCTCCTCTATCAAGTCATTTCTCTTTTTATTCTTATTCTGTTTTATCATCCATCACATGCAATCAATGCGCTTGCAAACTATTCAACTAGAAGTTCAGAATGATCTCTTAGTTCCTGGTGATCTCATTTATATCGTGCAGGTAATAATGGATGAGATGAGTCTCAACCAGCTACGGCTATTATAGTTGATCTTGGCTTTGTATATAACCCAGAGAGCTGATATTATGTAGATCAAACAATAAAGAAGCATACTAGCAGCCTCTGAACTACTCACAGGTATGTCATGGCATTTTTGGCTTTCTTGGGACCTGAGTAGTTTAATCATAGAAGTCAGTTATAGGTTGTTTGTATGAGGCGATTTTGGCTGTTGTGATGTTTAAATTTTTGATGGTACTTGCAGCAAATTCTGAATGATATAATTTGGTGCCGAGTCGGAAATCTAAATACGATCAGACAGTTTCGTATATGTACATGGTTACACGCAATTTGGCATCTTTTATTTTCTTTGCATCTAGCATTCTATTCGAAGTTTATCATCATCGTTTTATCTTTTCGCGGAACCTGTTCCTCATAAGGTCTTGAGAATTGGTTATTGGTGTTTGTGATGTTTCACCTGTAGTCATCTTGATCTGTTTGTCTTGTTCATCCATTTCATCATGTTTATTATGAGCTCTTGATTTGTATTGATGGGTCACATGGTAATCCAATATGGTACAAGTTTTCTGTCATGTCAAATCTGTTTTCATGAGTGATTGAACTTTGTTTGTTACATGAACCATACTCATTATTACGGACGCTTAAGGAATTACTTGCTAGCATCCCCTCATGCATATGCAACTCATGCTTCTCTAAGTTTCTCTTTTTACCATTACTTTCTGTTAAATTTTTGTGGTCCTGTTTGAATACAAGCCTTCGACTAGATTGCTGCAGTTGCTAGGTCCCTATAGTCATGGCTTATTTTTGCTATCTAAAGCCAAATATCCTAAAATTAATGCAGCAGACATTGTAATTTATGTGAACTATATTCTTTCTGTGGGTCAGCTGGTATAAAAGAGTATGGTTATGCAAGTCGAATGAGGTTGTGTGCACTAAAAATCATTTACTACTAGAACGAGGTTAAGTTAGGTCAAAACGACACTACTAAATTTAATGACCCATTAATGAAACACAAAATAAACGTAGACCTTGAAAACATGCGATAACCCAAACTAGGTGTTCTTGGTAAGGGAAGATCTTCCATGATCACCATCCGGACAACAGTTAATTTAAGATTTGAAGAGGGGGAGAAGAGAAGGCTTTACCTGGTAACTCGAGAACATTTTTGTTAAAATATATGTCAAATCTAACATCGTTCTTTTTTAACATTGCAACAAAACAATAGCTCTGTTAGAGGAAAAGCACATCAAAATACTAAGTATGGAAATTTTGAGATAAAAAAAAGATCACCAAGAAGGTCTAACTAGAGAGATTTGGTTCTCCAATGCTCGACAATTTGAAATCCTTTTTGGCTGATTAAGGGAAAATCTATGGAGCATTCATAATTCTATTGTAAATCATTTTCAGGCCACGGGTAATCGTTGCAAAAGATGGTCTGTATTCGGGGTCTTCATCCCATGCCAGTTGAGTCAGTTCAATGAGATCTTCAATCTTGTCATCATGCTCTGGGAGTGCTGGTCTTATCTTGCCCTCCCCAACTTGTAATGCAATCTTTTCATCATCAAACACAAAGGTACACCAACTGTTTGTTAAAAACCCAAAATGAAAAAGGAAAAAAAGAATATTTACTTGCAGTGATGGTAGTATGTTTTACTTTACTACCTTGGAGGGACCGTAGTCTGTCTCAATATATGGGTATTGGCCTGTTAGAAGCTCGTTAAGTATGATGCCAAAACTGTAAACATCACATTTTTCATCGTATGGCTCACTTCGGATCACCTCTGGAGCCATGTATACGAATGTGCCTGAAGAAAACAACATACACTTATTGTATTTTGTGCTTCAGATGATCAAATAGTGTGCTAATCAGGTTTCTTGTATGTAGCTAGAACTCATGTTGAACTACTGTCTGTTTAGTTAAAGTGGAGACTTTTGATATTAGAGTAGTTGAAAAATACGGTATCATGATCTACATGGGGGCAAAACTAACGTGATAGTGTCATTATCTTATCAATCAGGAAAATATGGGTTAGGGAATGTGTTCTAGTTGCCGGTTCATAAAGAAGATGCATTTCAACTGTTGAGGACAAATTGAATGACATTTTGATGTGTGCTTTGATGGATCTCCTCTCAAAAACCATTTTGTTGTTGAGCTGGGATCTTTCTGTCACATGCTGCCATACCACCTTCAACCTTGTTGAAGAATTTCAAATATACTTCTTTAATTTGCCAAAAAAAAGAAAAGAAAAGATGCAAAAGTCTTGCCTGTTTCGCCTGTAAAGGCTTTTTCTTCATCTGTTAAGAACCGGGCATGGCCAAAATCTGCAACTCTTACATGAAAAGCATCGTCCAAAAATATGTTACTAGGTTTTAAGTCCCTATGTATGATCATAGGCTTGTGCTCATGTAGATATTGCATCCCTTGAGCCACCTCTAATGCCTTGGCTAATCTCTTCTCAAAAGGAGGAAGTGGAGTGACCCGTTCTTTCCTCCTCTTACCAGGACCATGTAGCCAGTCTTTCAAAGTCATATTTAGGAATTCAGTAACAACCCACCCATGGTTGGGTGGGTCAAGACATGCACCCATTAGCTGTAGTACGTAGGTGTGGCGCTGTCTTGATAGTGTTTCCACCTCCTGAGCAAAAAAGCTGACTCCACAATCATTTAATCTGAAGAAATCTGGAAATATGCACTTCACTGCAACATCCAGGCCTCTCCATGTTGCTTTGTATATTTCTGCCGTGCTTCCTTGAGCTACTTTCTTGTGCAGTTCAATCTTGTACCAAACGAGAAAGCCAATCTCATAAGATTGTGTGTGCATTTTCTAATCTCTTTGTAAAAGTGCATGTATGAGTTTTCTATATGGGTGAATAATATATGTACCTCGTGTGGATGTATGTACCATCCATTAAGCTTGGCTTGCTCGATGATGGCCGAAAGATTGGTGTTGTGTTGGACGGTTGGTGGGGGTTGAGGATTTATAGAAGCTTGAACGATGGCAGATGAGGGACCAAGAGATGGTTGTTGAGGGCTATCGTTTTTGTTAAGAATAAATTTCAAGAATCCATTGTCCTGTGCTACCTGTAGACAGTATTTTAGGTAATCTTGTGTTCTTTCCAACCTCATCTTGTACATACACCTCATTTCTTTCTCTTTCTTCACTTCTTTCTGTAGCTCTTCCACCTTCAACACAAGTTAAAAACCAACTTTAGAATTACATCCCACTCCATAGAACTTGAGTATGGATGTTTTTTTATATAACTGTTGGTGTCCAGGCCAACTTGCATGAGATCCCTCAAGTTAGTGGACAGAAACTTGTCCCACATTTGGTGCAATAATGAGAGTATGAGACTAGGACCGGATAGGAATGAGTGGTACAAAAATGCTTTTTTCTGTTCCACGAAAACAGGTGGAACAAAATTCAAGGAGATGGACAATCTTGGTAAATTACTAAACTACTCAAGTTAAAACCCTAAAACCTTCCACAATTCTTTGCCCTGTCCGCGTACCAAATGCAACCCTGAGGGGACTCAAACCCAAAGTCTTACCAATTGAGCAACCCGTCATGGTTTTCAGTATGGATGTTAACAGGTGTTGTACAGTACCTGAAGCTCGAGTCTGGAGCTAGACTGACGAGGTGGTGGAGCAGCAATGGTCGGTTTCGTCATGCAATCACCAAATGAACCACAAAATCCTTTTCGAGAACTTCTGGTGGTAGCAGCGGTGTTTTCTTGTCGGGAGGAAGACACGTTAGCAGCAATCGGGATGCTGTTTGGCTGTTGTCGACTCATAATGACTATTTTTCTTCGAGTCCCAGAGGTAATGTAACTAACCAAATGGTAGTTTTATGTGCAGGTTTGGACAAAAAAAGGAGCTTTCAGAAGGCCAGCAATGGGCGGAGGTTGTTATAATGAAGGGTGGTTTAATTTGTTTCTAGCATCGACCTCTGCATTGATCCTATGTGAGTTTCTCCGGATTTCGTCTTAACGTCTATTACATTGAAACTATCATCTCTCGTCTATTATTTTATAATCTTTCGGTTTTAGTCGGATCCGATTGTAGCAAAACATCTTTCATATAGTCTAACAATAAACAACAACAATACTTGCAATAGCATTAAATCGCTTTAGATGTATCGGGGTTTGGAGAACATTGATGTATATTTGGTGGCAGGTAGACGTTGCTGAAATTGTTGATTCTAATAGGCATGTGCATTCCTGTTTTTATACATATATATATATATATATACACATACACATACACATACACATACACATACACATACACATACACATACACATACACATACACATACACATACACATACATATATATATATATGTATATGTATATATATATATATGTATATATATATATGTATATGTAGTGGCAGAGATTTAACGACAACTGTATCTATTTAAAAGAACACGAAAACGGGTAAATCACATGTAAAATCATGTGATTTTAATTAATGGTCAAAAAAAGTGTCTGGACCACTTGTGGCAGCCTCTTCAGGTCACGTGATTTTGTATGTGATAGTGTAAAATCACATGTGATTCGCCCGCTTTCGTGTTCTTTTAAATAGGTAGCGTTCCCATTTGATCATCCGTCTATATACATACATATATATAGAGAGAGAAAGGATCATGCGAGAAGTTTCAATATCATATATGATTACACTCATTTGGGTGTGTTTTAATCATTCATATATATATATATATATATATATATATATATATGGGCAAGTTTATTTGTTAACCTTAATTATCGTGTTAATTTTATGAACTAATCATGACCATTGATTTTTAAAATAAAGGGTTGAGATTAATCATATTATAAATTTAATTTATTAAATATGTAATCTCACAAACATATGTGAACATAATTGATGAAGGGTATTTATGTAAAAGATAATGTGCATGCAGTGAAATCGGTTACAAACAATAGAAATCATATAAGTACAATTGTGTTCGTAATTGTCACAAATGTTCATATATGTTTAATTTATGTTCATAATTGCCACAAGTGTTCACATATATGTTCAGTTTATGTTCATAATTGTCACAAGTGTTCATATATGTCAATTTGTGTTCATATGAGCGTATACATGTGAATCTGTCTCATATATGTCAATTTGTGTTCATAATTACCAAGACACCCGCTTTGATTATTTATTTCACTTCCCGATCTTGAACTTCGATTGTTACCATAAACAATTTTAACTTTCTCAATGTTGTCGTGTTGTTTTTCAATATCTTTTTCATAATTACTTGAACGATAACAAACACTTTACTAGCGAATATCCTCCACCAATCACAAATTTATAAATATTAAAGATGGAAGATCGATATTAAAAAAAAATTCATAAGATCAATATTAAGAAAATGCAAAAATCATGGGATTTTATGGATCTTATAACTCCCAATAAATGATGTATGAGTTATAAAAAAAAAAAAAATTACTCGTATACCTTTAACATTAATTTCTTATATCGTGAAAAACCTAATACTTGAATGAATTGTGATTGATAGAAAAAGTTTATAAAGATGACACAATAATTTTGGTTAATAGTTGAACTAAACTTTCTTTCTCTTTCCCTCCATATGCTAAACGGTTAAGAGTTGAAATTTAAGAGATACATTTCATTATGCATCAGGTACAACTGTACAAGTTTTGAAGCTAAACAACTTCCACGTTTCAAAGATAATATTAAAATCAAATTATTTTTAATTTTTAAGTTACACTTTACACCTTTATAGTTAGTTATTCAATTTATTTTATATATTTTTTTTTTCATTTTACATCATTATCATATTATCATATATTAACTAAAATATAATTATCTCATCAATGCCTTCAGAATGAGCCTAATATTTAATATTTTTTGATTTAATCTCATAATATTAAATAACATAAATACGTAATGAATTATTTTTAGAACTTTCATTTTATACCTTTTAGTTATTGTATTTAATTTATTTTATATTTCTTATTTTTTTCATTTCTATTTACACCCTTAATTTACAAATTTAAAGCTGTATAACTCATAACTTTAAATTTCCACATCCAAGATAATATTAAAGATCAAATACTTTTTTTATTTTTAAATTACAATTTATACTCTTATAATTAATTATATAATTTGTTTCATATCACTTACTTTTTTATTTTTATCATATTAAAATAAATAATCGTATATGAACTAAACTTATTATGAAATATATATATATATATATATATTTTTTATAAACTAGTTGTCTACCGGCGCAATGCGACGGGGTATAATTTTACATAAATGTAGGCGAGAATACCGATTGATGATTACAACACATACACACATGATTGTCATAGCAAGACCAAACCAACTTGTGTCGATTTTTTAATTTGATTTTTAAATAGTTTGTTTTGTTATTCAATCTTAATTCTCATACAAAGTATTGATTGTTTTATTTGATTTATTAACTTCTACTTCTTTACCCATGCGATGTGACGGGACACGACCACTCCTATTGAAACAAAATAGCTACCAATACTTGCACAAGCAATCAGTCAAATCCATTTTGTTGACATCCATTTGCCATTGAAACACAATAGCTAATTGGTACATGAGAAGTTTTCTTTTGGAAAAAATGCAAATAGCAGACTCATATAACAAAAAAAAAGCAACAATTATAAATGGTTAGAAACTTTGAGCATTTGGATAAACGACCCTTAAATACCTCAATCAAAACTTAAAAATTAGGATCATAATTTACTTTTAATATTGTTAGCAGGTGCTATAATAGTCCTTGTATATTCAACACTCGGTACAAACTCCAGCTGATGCTATAATAGCCCAACTGTCATAAAGCAACCACCAAAAAAAAAAAACTCAAGCGGCCAATCATTAAATCACGACGATAATTTCACAAGTAGCAAACAAATCAAGTAGCTAAAATGTTACATGCACAATGTTGCAGGAAGTAAAATTATTATAAACAATTATAAAATTAAACTAAGGAATGGAAAGAGAATGATATGGTTTTTAGACCTTAGAATAGGGATGTAAAAGAAGATTAAACCAAACCTTCCATTTACCTTTAACACCGTATACAACTTCATCTTTATTGGTCACTGATACAATCTTAACCACTGAGACCACCAACATTATTAGATCCTCTTGTAGACATTGAAATAATTAAGAACCAGAAAATCCATCCAATGCACTTCAAAACTCCAACCTAAAATATGGGGATAACAACATCAATACGAAATATAGTGGGAAAATGTATGACTACACCTTTTAATAGCTATGTGTAGCTTTTACTCTTGCTCCAATTCACTGATACACGGATAGTGGAAGAGTTGGTCTATGGGTTTAGAGTTTAGAGTTTATAGCAAGGAGGCATGTTATATCCTAGAAGTCATCCCATGATAACATTTCTTTTCCACAAATAACAAATGGAAGTTATTTTGTGACCTTTGTTGTGTAGTTAAGTAGGCACCCCTACAGTTATTAAGGAACCAATGATTCTTATAGAAGTACAAGCTCTAAATAACAAAAGTGTTCAAATAGTTGCCAAGAATTATCATTAAAATTCTATCCTCCAAATTGAAATTATGCTTCCTCAAGAATCATCTGAAGAAGCCACTTTATCTATGGCATACAACATGTGCTAGTTCTTATAATGCACATGATTTTCTTTTTTCTTTCAAAGAAAGTTCTCATGGAAGTGACAGATTGAACGGTGTGAAGACCGCAATATAAACGTACCATGGCTCCGGATATTGCTTAAAAGGCTAGCGACTGAAGACAAGGATGTGTGTCTTAGCATCTCGCTTACCTGAATAAAATATGAATAACCCCATTATAAACATGGAATAGAACTTGTCAAAAGATTATATGAATGACTTGGCAACCTGTTCAAATTAAAATCTCTTTCAACATATACAAAATTCAGCCTCCTTATACATTTTCCTAACGGGTGCTTCTTGTAATATAGTTTTGCATCTATATTAACTCTGCATAGTGGATTGCCACGATGAATTTCCCTTAAAATTTTATGGATAGAAGCACTCAACCCTTCATATGAAGTCATTGTAAACTCAATCTGATATCTAAATGGTAATAAACCATACAAAATCAACAATGCAGACAAGACAACTTAATGTACTTATAAAATAATGATAATGGGTTGTTTATGTGAATCTCAAATATCAATCAAATAAGATAATCTTCAAAGTAGAATTGATAGGAGAGAGAGAATTTCACCAAAGTTTTTGAATGAATTTATTGAGAGAGTAATTACAAAGTGATTAGCAAGAGTAATTACAATTAAGCTTCTAAACTCTTATTTATACTAAGAAAGCAATAACTCTAACTATTACAAAATAGAAGAAACAACTTGAATACAACATATTAGCACAGTATTGAACCCAACATTCTCTCCCTTTGGATTCAAGTTCGAGAAATGGTAAATCTTGACTTTCTTAGCCCCAGAAGCGTTTCAATTCTCCTTAATGCACTCCGATATTGCAATTTATCGTCTAACAGGTTCAGAGCACTGATTAGAAGATACCTTTCCTTTGGACTCATTCTCTCTTTTTATGCGGCTTTATCATTATCGGCTTTAATCTTCTCAAGCGTCCGACGCACTATCATTATTGAACCGTCATAGTACTTGTTCAACTCACTGAATCTCATAAATCTTTTTGTTCTACCTTCAGCATCATAAATCACTCCAAACTTTAAATCTTCAAGAATGATGTAGATAGGATAGCTTTCAATGTCTTCAAGGTCTTGATCTGGTCTTTTTCAAATTTATAATCTTCTGATTATCTTCAAGGCCCATTTGAATATCAATGACCATTGACACTTTTGACACGGCACTTCAAATATCTCTTGATCGCTTCTAGAGCAATAACTGCTCCTTCTCTTCTAACTGTAAGATTCCGCATTTCGTGATACAGATGTTCCAGATCTTCCAGATAAAGATTTGAGAAATCAGCTTCACTGAATGTCTAGACATGTCCATCCTGCCTTGTAACAGTAAAGACTGGATACCAAACTTTGAGGATTTTATTAGCATCAATTTGCTTGATGGATACAATACGAAGTCTGGTTGGTACTTGACTTATCGGGAGGCGTTTTGCCTTGAGGAAATGCAGCACAAAGAGCTTTGTGTTGCCAAATAAAAATGCCGAAATAGATGTCCTCTAGATAAGGTTCTCTAATCTGAGCTCTGTCATACCCTGGATGTCACACCCCGCTAAAGCGGAAACACGG
>NC_037544.1:29406060-29416137 GCF_001531365.2 Cynara cardunculus var. scolymus | reverse complement strand
GAGTTAATTTATACCGGAAATGATGCTATAATCCAATAGAAGATCAATTTTACAAAATTTATCCAAATCCAGAATTTCAGATTCTAGACAGAAACTTAAGTTACAAAAGATGATCCAATAAAGAGGCTTCAAGAATGAGATAAATTCCCATATTTTTATATGGTTTATAGTACTGAGTTATAGCCATCGTGACCAAATTTCATGAAGATTGGGTAAGAKATGATGCTTCAAATAATTCATGCAATGCAACTTATCACAACTGAAATGACARATTGCACCATGTTAGTAAAACACTCATAAAAAGAGTTCTACTTGGTGTTCTGCAAAGATTCAAGTTGGATTGGAAACCTAACACTTATACGAAACTTTTAAAATAAGAATCACTCATTTTGGATGAGTTGAGAGGAAGATATGACACCTTAAAGTCACATGCACGCATCTGCCATCAATTGACAGATTGCACACCTAACTTATAAAAATCGGTTCATGCCTCAAAACATCATATTTTTGAGTGAGACTGGATTCAAATGAATCCTAACTCATAAAATAAAGTTTTAGAATAATAATCATGCATTAAGGACAAACAAGAAAAAATATACTAGCATACAAATTAGAAGTTACCTACTGGTGGTTTCACAGTTTACACACCTATAAAGTTTTAGGTGCTTGGAGATCAAAAGTCCATAATTTTATGTGATTCTACTTGAATGTAGGAGACAACCCATAAAATTAACTCTCAAAAGAAGAATCATTCTTTTTCATTAAGTTATGAGAGAGATATGGTCGATGGGACATATATATACAAATCTGTCAGCATCGGGCAGATTGCATGTTCATCTTATTTTGAGTATTTAAAACCTCAAATCACCACAATATTGAGTGAAATCGGTGGCATTTGAAAGGTAACTCATTAAACTAACATCTAGAAGAAAAATAAACAATTATGGATGATTATCTAGAGAGGTATGACTGTTTAAAGTAGGGTTTACCTACTGAAAACTCTCATATGCACATATATAATGTTTTGAGCATTTGGGGGGGTCAAAAGTCATTGTTTTTTAGTGAGACCAATTGGATTACAACCCCAAATCAATAAATAAACTTTCAGAAGAAATATCATAACATTTAAACATGTCATTTACAAGATATAGACGATTTGTGCACATGCACATAATCTGTCAGCACTCTAAAATGCCAATTTTAAGAATCAAACCCACATGCAACATGATTTTACCCATTTTCTTGAGTTCTAATGTTTGGGTCATAGATTACCACCATCATAAGAACAYTTTTACATGTTTTTGGTGTGTAACCTCTCCTTAGAACTTAGAATTTTTGGAGGTTAGAATATAATAGATAAAAATGCATAAAAAGTGGGTTTTTCCCCCAAAATTTGCAAGAAAAAAAAATGGAGATGAAGTTGTTACCTTGATTTATGATRAGAGGGATGTAATTTCTTCAAATCCTTGCTATTTTGATGAAGAAATGGTGAAGAAATGGGCTGGAGATGATGGATGATGAAGATAGTTCTTTGAGAGCCTCTTGAGTTTTAGAGAGAAAAAGAGAGAGAGTTTTCAAATTTTGAAATGAGAAAATGAATTGAAATTGGGGAAAGGATGCTATTTATATGTAGAATAAGGGAGGTAAAAGGGGGGAAAGGGCTGGCCATGGGGCCCAAGCCCAACCTCAAAATAATGTTTTTTTTAAACTAAAGCCCAAAATGCATAAAAATGTCATTTTCTCAATTTTGACATTTTTCTTCAAATTAAAAGTCCACGATGACTAAATTTATTTAAATAGAAAAGTTTTATATTTAAAACACTAAAACTTAGTGTTTTATATATATTGGGTATAAATTAGAGCATTTGGTACTGTATAGGATGTTTYAGATAATTTCGGCTCGAAACCGGACTTTCTAAGCAACTGCCAGAATCTCTTAAAAGTTTTTCGACTAAACTAACCTAACTAACTCCTAATCTTATAAATTATCTTCAATAACACTAATATAATCTTAATAAGAGCTAACCTGGAAGTTCAAATTTGACAGTTGTCACACTGGAACACTAGCCCGAATTCCGAAGGCACATAGTTCTTGGAAAATATTTCAGTAGCGTCAAATGCCATTCTCGGAGTCTCAGAAACGCCTTGAGACACTGTGGTGGACAATTCAACAGTAGTTTGATGATCAGCCTGAAATGGAAATATGAGATCACCTTCATGGATGTCAGTTTCAAAGTAAATATCAGCTAATTCATCAATATTGTCTATATCTTCACCGAAATCCTGAACTCCACCAAGTTCTTTAGAAAATGTTTCATTAAAGCAAACATTGGCAGGCAAATCCAATAGCAACCTTGTTTCTACTATGGAGTCCGCCGGCTTTTCAACCATAGTTATTCATCAACATTAGCTCGATCATTGGATTTTCCTCCATAGTTATCTCCTTTTCAGTTGTTTTCTGGCCGGTTGTCCTTTCTTTTGAACTTTCTTGAACAGGACTTTCTACATTGATAGTTTCAGAATCCGACTCCCTTGCAACACCTTCAGCACAAACTGTTGACTCAACCAGACTCTGTCTTTTTCTCTCCCCCACATGATGATCAGGATCATCCAAATCATAATGTCTTCGTTTCAAGGAGGTGGCTTGAGCGCGACAAGTGTCTTCTAAGGATGATACCCTTTCGGTTAGGGCATCAATGGAATTCTGCATCAAAGACAATGCTTGAGTGTTGGATGCAATTAACTTGCTAACTTTAGAAAAATTAGCAGCAACATCATCTTGGAATGCCAAAAAACTTTGAGGCCCGAACGGTTGGATTGTCATCTACTAACTGCCATAAGAGCCCAACCAAATCTGCATCTACCGCATCTGGATTCTGAGAAGAAATAAGCTTTGTGTACAACAACGATTTGAGCTCATCCACCGATTGTTCTTGTGCCCTCGGAGGTTCAGACATAGGCGGTGGTGACGACACAGATGGTTGATCTTCAACTGCATGCTCCTTAACCTTCAACATTCTCTTTAGACTAAGAATTTGTTCTTCAATATGATCCTGGACAGCCTTTAGGGCGCCATCGAAATATTCCCTTGACACGAAGTCAGGTAAACTAACACCTGGATCTCTTAGATTACCAGTTGTAACAATAGTTGAAAAAAATGTTGTGCCTATGTTCAGTGTTAGCGTAATAGTAGCACTGGTAGGACTTCTGACCTGTCCTAGTGGTAAGTCAACAGACTCCACTCTAGTCGTTCCAGCAAGTTCACTAAGAACTGCAGTTTAAGCAACAGATGCTCTCGACTCATGTGTACCTAAGTGTATCAGCTCTAAACTCGAGGTGCACAAAATCGATGTCGAAGGCTGGAACAGAGGCCTACTATTTTCAATATCCACATTCTCCGATTGAGAAGTAGATAGATTATATGCTAAGTCCCCGTGAGAAGATGAAATAATTGCTTGTTGAGAAGCAGTTGAGTGGCTGGGAGGGGTGGGCAAATGCATAGCTGGGCTAGCTATGTCTGTTTCAATATCAACATTCAACGAATGAATATCGATAGCAGATGTGGGTGCCCGGCTAACTGTATCAGCTGGGATAGGAGCATTTTCTTCATTTTGAGCTCCACTCACACTCTCACCATGTTTTTCTCCTTCCCTTTCACTCAACCTCTCAGCATTTTCAACTTGTACGCCCTCATCTCCTTCAATTGGAATATCATCCAGTAAACGATGCAGATCATCGTAGCTATCACCAAACTCATCAACATTAAAGGATAAAGAATGAAGACTTGGGCAAGTATGTTGATCTTGATTTTTAGAAAATATGTCTTCAATATTATCAATAGCTCCTACTTGAACATTTTGTGAAGCACTAGGATGAATGACATTATCGTCATCATCATCATTATTATCATCATTCGCACCATCTTGAGTTGCCTGATCGTCTGATAAAGTATCTTCCGAGCTTGAAGAAGAAGCTGTAGAAGTACTTTTGGTTGAAGTATTATGCTGATCAGAGTCTCCCGCGCAAAACTATCCCTCTCAATTACATTTTCTCTCAGCTCACAACCCTGTTCAGGTACCCCATGTTCCTGAACTCTCTCCGCTATGTCTAAACCCTCTCCCTCAGCTAAGACATGGGTTGATCCCGGGGTAAGTTCAACCGGTTCTGGTTGAACTATACGATTAACTCTCCTATATTCTATTAGACACTGAGCACTCTGATCAGCGGAGCCAAATAACTCAGGTGGGAATTCCATTATGGAATCCAAGTCTTCAACTTCAGTATGCGAACGAATACGTAGCATGACGAACGATGGCCTAACTTCACTATATGCCCTGGCCGGAATGTCATCATTAGCGTTCATCATGACTTTGATTATAAGTTGAAGAAATCTCTGAAATGGTACAAATTTTCTAGCTTTTGATGGGAATATTTTGGTGTTGACCAACTTGATTAGTTCATTCCAAATGATAAGCGCGTAATCGTAATGATGCGTGAATACAATGTCGTGGAAGAACTTCAGGAATGGACTACTGCAACTATCAATTTCGGCAGTCTTAGATGTTAGGCACCAATTGAGGATGGAAAATAGCAAGTGCCATATAGATGGAAGAAAACGTCTTTTGAATTGAGACGAATTAGTTAACTCTTGTGAGTATCCTAATCTTTTGATGTCTCTACACAACTCTTCATCAGAAATCATCTGTTCAAATCCTGAGGCAGTTGGTCATGGTAGACGTAAAAGTCTTCGGAGTCATTTCAACGTCAAACGATTTGTGTATTCATCTACGTTGCCTTCAAAGTAGTAAGTGTCGCCATATTTTGAAAGTGAAAATGTGTGCCAAAATTGTTGAAGATGTTAGACCCCATAATTTATAAGTGTAAAAGTAATGAAGAACAATAAGTGACGAAGAACCAAAAGACCGATGAAGACATTAAGGCAGAATTGACCAAGTCTGGATAAGAACCAGAAGGTCGATGAATAACCAGAGATACGAAGGAAAGAGCATCTTCATCACCCCTCTGGTCAATAACACTTAGAGTTTTCTTCAGCAATTCAACCAGAGGCATACGATGAAGATATGAAGATAAGGTTGAATCATCATCCCATGAAAGACAGCTGGAGATGACAAATCGACAGCTGGATTTCAAGTTTATCTTAATTTACAGCTTATCCATAGTTTAGATAAACTTTATCTGTTAGTAGAAGATTAGCTAAATAGTCTCACTAGATAGTTATCTTCTAATTAGCCTTCTAGTATAAATAGGTGATTAGGTCTATTGTTAAAAATGTCGTTTTTACGTTTTTCATATTGAATAAAGTGAAATCATTGGCACTCAAGATTATTCTTCGAATGTTCATACATTGTTCTTGAGTGTTCATCCTTTGTTCATTAAAACACTATAATTTGGTTATTCTTAACTCGATTATTAGTGTTATTGAGAGATCTGTGATCAACAATTGGTATCAGAGCAAATTGATTGTTTTTCCAATCAAACGATCATCCAAAATCACTCAATTCTTGTTTTTTTTTACCAAAAACGTAAAATTTCTCTCTTCTAAAAATCCTCAATGGCCAACTGGAATTCTGCGTATAGTGTTGGCTCCCTCACCAAGCCTCCAACTTTTTAACGAGAAGAGTACCTGCAATGGAGGATAAGGATGGTAAACTTCTTGGAAGGAATGGACAGGAACCTCCAGCGATCTGTAATAGAGGGTCCTTACGTTCCACAGACTCTTGTCCCAAGAGTCCCAGGAACAAATACCACAGCTGAAATCCCTGCCTACTACATGCCCAAGGATGGGAAGAATTAGGATGAAGATGACATAGAACGGGTTGAGACCGACAAGAAGGCCAAAAGACTGATAATMATGGCCATACCCAATGAAATCTTCCAATCCCTTGATGCATGTTCCACAACCAAGGAACTATGGGATGAACTGGCAAGCCAACTGGAAGGAGGGGCAAAAACAAAGAAGAATCGTAGAGCACAATGTCTCAACGAATACACCAACTTCAAGGCTCTTCCTGATGAATCGAGTCAGAAGACATACGATCGTTTCAACACATTGATTAATCAATGTCGTCAAAACGATATCTCCAGAACTAAGGAAGAAAACAATGTTTTATTCCTAAAAAGTCTTGGCAATGAATGGACTCAACTGTCGATGTCCCTTCAAGCAAATCAGGACCTAGACGGCTGGTCACTTCATGATCTATATGGAACGCTTGCAGCACAAGAAAACGATATTATGAAGAAGAAGGTATCCATCGGTGGACCTCTAGCTCTTGCTGCCGATGAAAAGGAAATATCAAGGACCCCTACCATAGAACATAAGAAGAAAGGAAAGAAAGCACTGGTGGTAGAATCAGAATCTGAAGACGAAACTTCTGAATTAGATGATGATATCAAAGCCTTTGCAAAATCTCTGGCCTTGATTACAAAGCACTTCCAGAAAAAGTTCATCAAGAAACCTTATGAACGAAAAGAATTCAAGAGGGAAAGGTACCAGTCATCCTATGAAAGGAAGTCGTCAAAATTTTATAAGAGGGAAGACAGAAGAGATGGAAGAGAAGAGAGATAAGAAAGAAGAGAAGAGAGAAGTGACGAGAGGAAAGAGGACATGGATGGAAGAAAAAATGACCTCCGCTGCTTCAGGTGCGGAAAACTTTGTCATTTTTCAAAAGAATGCAGAGGACGACTGGTAAAGGATGCTGACTATTACAAGAATAAATACAAGTWTAATCCTAKAGAGYGAAGCCTGATGGCTGAGAAAGAAAACTGGGTGTCTGATTCTTCATCCGATGAAGAAGACAAAGCACTCATTTGTCTGATGGCCACGTCCAATATAGAATCTGCCTCCAACTCTGATGATCAGGAATGTGAGTCTACTTCCAATGAAACCAACTCTGCTCCATCTGAGCTAGAGTTAAGGGTGAGAAAACTTTCAGCCGATTTCTTTATATTAAAAGAGGAATTAAATTTTGAAAAATCTGAAAGAATAAAGTGGAAAAAGAAGCAAGTTTCTACAAAAGAGAGACTGACCTTCTAACCAAAGAAAAAGCAAAACTTGCTAAAGAAAAGACTCGCATCACCACACTTAAGAAATCAGAGGAAGATAAACTTCTGGAACTAAACAAACGAATAACTAAGGATTTAGAAAAGAAAACTAAGGCCTTAAAAGAATCCGAGGCAGAGAGACTAAATTCAGTTGCTCTTAAAGATTTCTTTCAAAAGGAACGAGAAATCCTTCACCAGAAGCTTCAAACCAATGAACTTCTGATGAAGAAGTACAAAGATGCCCAAGATGTTTATGAAAAATTAAATGGTCAAACAGACACTCAAGGGATTGGATTCAATGAATTAGACTCCTTCATCGAATCAAAGAAATCCACCCTTGAATCCACTTTCAAACTTGGATGCATTCAGAAACCCGACTTTATCCCAAAACCAAAAGCAAATTTTAAAAAAGTTAAAGTCGATGGAAAAACTGTCGTTTTAAGACAAGATTTTGAGAATGTGGTGTACAAGAACAGTACAAGTAAGAATTCTGATGGAAGGAATGACACCTCCAAATCAGAGACCGATGGAAACCCTATGGTCAAACCAGAGTCTCTGATTGTCAATCCCACTTCATCAGCAAGTACTGTTGATAAAAAGGAGAATCGTAATGAGAACCATCAGCTGATGAGTCGGTGAACCATCCAAGTAAAACTGGAAGTTCATCTAAGTCAGAATCGATGGAACCTCAGACAGATCACTCTGAAGCATCAACCTCTGAACCCATTCCTCCCACACACATTCATGCTAATTTTAACTTCGAGAAATCAGTAAGAGACTTTCTCGATTCTGAATCTGAAGAAGAAATAATCTGTGAATCATCAGAAATCATTAAGGGTAAAAAGCCTAAAAACTTCAAATCCTCAATGAAAAATGTTATTCCATCATTGATGAAATCTTCGGACAAAGGAAAGGGAAAGCTCAGAAATAGCAAATCTGCCAAAGATACCTCACAAGGCCCTAGTACATCCTTCAAGTTCATCAAGTTTACTCGTGAGCAAAAACAGAAGTGGCCTGCCTATGAGAAAACTAACCACCACTTTTCCTCTCATTCAGCTGAAGAAAAGCAGACCTTCTTCAGGAGAAAAGAAGTAAAGCCAAAGACCACTTCAAATAAAAAATCTGAACTAGATAGGAAGTTTGTAAAAACAACCGATGCTAGGATAGAATTTACAACTTCTCCATTTACTTCTTCATTTCCTTCAAATAAAAAGAACGTTAGACATACATATTCAAAGCATCATAACTGTCAATGTTTAACTCTTTTACAAAACTTGAGGAAACACATGTTGACACATCACTGCCCATTCTCCCAACATGTTTATCGATACAAAGTTAAAACCAATGAAAATGTGAAGAAGCCCAAACCCAAGGGCAAGGGAAATACTAATAAACCTAAGCCTGCAAAGGCTAAGGGTAATGAAAAGAGAGTGGTACCCCCTACTAACAAACGTGGACCCATAAAGAAATGGGTACCTAGAACTCCTTCATTTGTCTTGCAGGTTCAGCATGTGCAACCATGGTACATGGATTGTTNAAAAACTGTCCAAGTCCAAAACAGCAGAAAGTTTTACAATAACAACACAAATCTAAATATAACCACAATGTAGCTTTACTGATATGAACTCTCTTCACAGTATGCTTAGACTTTGTCAAAAATTTGCTGGCACAAAGAACTTCTCTCGGCTCTTCGATACTCTRCTGTGTGACAATCAAGAATATTGAAACGTTCAAGTTTGCAATATGAAGATCGCATAAATGTTTATCCCTTGTAGAGACAGCAACGTCTTGCCACAACCTCAAAAGCAAGTTCAGACAACAGACAAAGATTAGATCTGGACACAGTGCTTCACAAATCACCTCTCTACAGTTAAACTCAAACAGTTAAAAGCTTGCGAGATGAAAGCTTAAATCGAGTAGGCTAAGCTATGTAACTGTCAGCCACAATTAAACTCAAACTCAATTGAAACAGCAAGTGATTTACAATTCCTTGGAAGTTGGAACTCAAAACAGGCAACTCAAATATTTTCTAATCCCAAAATATTAAACACCAATTGTTCCTCCACTGCAACAGAATTAGCTGCTAGAAACTGTAATAAGCAGATACTCATCACCTGCACATTTCACACTGTTGTTTCTTTATCACTCAAGCCAAGACTAAATTCAAGAACAAACACAGAACCTTTAAACAGTTGMTGTATGTCACAGTTTAGCTCCTGTTTTGATGTAAATTGAACACTGAGCGATTTATGAAACTTGACAGATTGTGATAAACAACTAAATTGGATACACAGATTAAATGATATAGTGTAAGATCAATATAGTTAAATGTGCGATTAACCTCAACCCAGTCAACAATTTTGTTGAATCTTTTAAAAACCAGTGAACGATATACACACTGTGATCAATTACCAAGCAAATCCAACTAAGCTTTGATTGATTAAAAGAAATCTGGTCAAAAACCAATCAGGCGATTTGAACAAATCCGCTCACTATGACCTACTCTGGTCAAAAACCAGTTSAACGATTTAGGCAAGTTAGGTCAAAACAGGTGAAGAACTTGAGCGAAGTATGACCTACTCTAAATCGCTCAGAAATGCAGTGAAGTCTCCGATTGAATCAGGCGATGAAGTGTCCGTATGAATCAGGCGATGAACAAACCGGTCAAGCTATCAATATGAGTTCTGAGAGACGATATAGCTTAAGAGATTTGGTTGGCCTAAGAACATCTAAACCGGATGGGCCTTGAAGTGGGCGATTTAATATCCGGTTGGGCTTTAAAAGAATAACAAAAAAACACACAAACAACAAAAGAATTTAAAAAAAATGGATCAAAACACTGACTTTTTAAGAAAAAATTAAGAACACGAAAAAAAATTAAAAACACAAAATCTGATTAAATCTTGAAATATAATGATCAAATCACAAAAGTTTGTGAATAACAAAGATTCACAATTCAATTACGAACAGTTTGATCATGGTTTTAACACAAAAACACAAGATTTAAAAAAAAAA
>NC_037544.1:29402761-29405535 GCF_001531365.2 Cynara cardunculus var. scolymus | reverse complement strand
AGTATCTTGATAAATTCGTTATTGTATTTATCGATGATATTCTTATATACTCTAAGACCAAAGAAGAGCACGCGGAACATCTTCGTATGATATTGGAATTGTTGAGAAAAGAAAAGTTGTACGCAAAATTGTCTAAATGTGAGTTTTGGTTAAGAGAAGTTCAATTCTTGGGTCATGTCATCTCAGAAGCAGGGGTAAAAGTGGATCCAACAAAAATAGAGGCAGTTGCAAGATGGGATCTCCGAAAAATCCTTCTGAAGTCCGAAGCTTCTTAGGATTGGCTGGTTATTATCGTAAGTTTATTCATAACTTTTCTAAAATAGCCTTGCCATTAACTAAGTTGACTCGAAAGAACGTTAAATTCCAGTGGGAAGGAGAACAGCAAGAAGTCTTTCAATTATTAAAAGATTATCTTTGCAGCGCACTGATATTAACTCTACCAGATGGATCTGAAGACTTTGTGGTTTACAGTGATGCATCAAAGTTAGGGTGAGGATGTGTTCTGATGTAGAGAGGAAAAGTGATTTCTTATGCATCAAGACAATTGAAAGATCATGAAAAGCAGTATCCAACCCATGACATTGAATTAGCTGCAGTGGTGTTTGCTCTGAAAATCTGGAGGCATTATCTTTTGGTAACAAAGTGTCAGATTTACACTGATCATAAAAGTTTATAACATTTGTTCAGTCAGAAAGAATTGAATATGTGACAACGTTAGTGGATTGAACTAGTTAATGATTATGATTGTGAGATCCTATACCACCCGGGAAAAGCAAACGTGGTAGCTGACGCTTTGAGCAGAAAAGAAAAGAGCGGAACCATTAAAGCTATGGCAATGAGAATGAACTTGATCCCCGACATTCCTAAGGAAATTCAGAGATGCCAACAAGAAGCTATAAAAGAATATGTTGTTAAAGTAGAAAGGTTGGGTAAGATGATTTCAACCTTGGAACAGAATAATGAGGGACTAATGTGCTTTCAAGGGTAAGTTTGGGTACCATGTTTTAGAAATATCCGAAATATGATATTAAATAAAGGCCGTAAGTCCCGATACTCTATTCATCCAGGCACCAATAAGATGTATAGAGATTTGAAACCTTTTTATTGGTGACCAGGATTGAAAAGAGACATAGCTCAATATGTGGAACAGTGTCTGACATGTTTACAAGTTTAGATTGAACAACAGAAGTCGTATGGAAGTCTTCAATCATTAGTGATACCTGTATGGACATGGGATCACAATACCATGGATTTCGTTATGAAGTTACCTCAAACTCTAAGGGGATACGACAGAATTTGGGTAATTGTTGATCGTCTGTACAAACTGCACATTTTCTGCCAATAAGAGAGAAGTACTCTTTAGAAAAGCTA
This sequence comes from Cynara cardunculus var. scolymus, assembly GCF_001531365.2. NCBI lineage: Eukaryota > Viridiplantae > Streptophyta > Magnoliopsida > Asterales > Asteraceae > Cynara > Cynara cardunculus. The sequence goes on along the minus strand of NC_037544.1, from coordinate 29,404,164 downwards.
GCGCAAATTTATATTAAAGAAATTGTTACCAGACACGGTGTTCCATTATCTATTATCTCTGATAGAGATAGTCAGTTTACTTCAAAGTTATGGGAAGGGTTACAGAAAGCTTTGGGATCTGAAATTTGACTAAGTACAGCTTATCATCCGCAAACTGATGGGCAGAGTGAAAGAACTATCCAGTCTCTCGAAGATATGTTGAGAAGTTCTATTATTGACTTCGGGGGATCGTGGGAAGATCATTTGCCATTAATAGAGTTTGCATATAACAATAGTTACCATTCCAACATCCAAGCGGCACCGTATGAAGTGTTGTATGGACGTAAATGCCGAACGCCGTTGTGTTGGAATGAGGTGGGTGAAAAATAGCTGACGGGTCCTGTTGGACCTGTAAATTCAGCTTTGATATTGATCTATTACTCTGAATGAACTTTAGGACGATTAAAGTGCAGCGGAAACAATATTAAGAACAAAACAGAGTAAAATAAACCAAGAACACATAGTTAAGATGATGAAGAAGATGAACACAGGAGAATAGCTTCAAAGGTTTTTTCAATTCATTCAATTGAAAATAAGACGATTACAATTCGGAAAGCACACTGAATACAAAGGCCTTAGCCGCTATATATACTAGTTCCTAACGACCTTACTAACATGATCTAGACGTGTGAAATCATCTAAGCCGTCCAAATAAAGTCGATAAAGTCCTAGACACGGGAGAAGCACATACAGCTAACAACCTTTGAAAAACAGTTGGGAGAGGATCTTCACAGAAGACGAAACTGCAGACCCTCTGTGAGCCATCTCAGAGGCTCTGCTGTAATAGAGTTGCTTGTTCTTATTGACAGAGGACCATTTTCCAGAACCTCTGTGAGAGACATCAGAGGTTCTGTCACACTTTACTTGCTTGAATATCAGGCTTCTGTTGTCAGTCCTCTGTTGTCTTCTGTGGAAGATAAGCTTCTGTCAAGACTTGCAGAATACTTTTTCTATACTTTTACAAGAGAAGAATAACAGAGCTAACAATCTCCCCCTAAGTATGAAAAAGTAAATTTAGACAAATGGGTGCAAGAAATCGACTAATGAAATAATACAAGAGGAGATTAAACTCATCCTCTGAAAAGAATTACATAAATGAACAAATTGAAAATTGATAGTACAGGCCTATACTATTACAAGAAATTAGTCCACAGCAGAGTCTGGATAGTCATCTACGGTAAATTGCAGATCTGACTTGATGGTTCTGTAGACTTTGAATATCCATTCTCTGAAGGAGACTTGAACTTTAACTTTGATTGTTTCCAGAAGGTGGTTCACTTCATCCGCCCTTAAATGCCCTCTCTGCACCTCTGTCACCACTTGGTTGAACACCCACTCAAGAGACTCTGTCGAATATTTGTGCG
>NC_037544.1:29398352-29400041 GCF_001531365.2 Cynara cardunculus var. scolymus | reverse complement strand
TCTTTGGCTTTTGCAGAGGACTGCTTGGACCCTCTTCTTCTGCGGGTCTCTTCTTCCCTTTCTTTTTCTCAGAAGAGTCAACACCCTTCTGAGTCTTCTTTGTCCTCTTTGGTGGGGGACTTGCTACTCTCGGTCTGTCCTCACTCACCTCTCTAGCCTCTGCTGGCTCCTCCATTCTTCCCTCAACTCTCATCTTTTGCACTCTCTCTCCTAAGGGGATACCTATGCGTGGAGGGGTTTCAGGGATCGGCTTTGGCCTCCTGTATCCATGTCTGTATGCTTTCCTATCTTCGTGGCTAAGGTATTTGAGCATGGCTTTTGATAGAGGTCTTGGGCTTCTATACCCTAGCTCATGCTCTGTGGGGTGGAACTCTTTCATTGGATACAACCTCGTATTTGGTTCTGCAGAGGGCAGCTTCTCTGCTATCATTTCACAAAAGACCAGACCAAAGAACCTCTGTAGGATAAGGTTTGGATGATTGAGATCCTGTTTGGCCTTTTTCTATGCTTTCACTTTAGACTTCTCGCCCCTCTGAGTAGCGCACTTCTTCTTGATTAATCCCACCATGTCTTCGAATATGAGCTGTGCGTAATTAAGGGGCAGGTTAAAATAGATTCCATATACAATGGAAAGCATGGCGTGTGAGGCTTGATCATGGCTGCTGACCTTCCCTGTTAGACAATAGTTGATTATGGAAAACAGAGTATTCCAAATTGGGGGAAGGCCTTTCCGTTTGAATTCAGTCCTTTTAGCAATTTTTGTCTTGGCAGTGTAAGAGTGAAATTCAAGAAATTGGATCAATTCGGCGTCTGTTGGTGATGGGGCAAAGGTATCCAAATTGAGAGCTGCCAAGGAAGGAAGACGGAGGGCTGTTTGTAGGGTATTCACATTTAGTTCCATTGGAACAAGCGATTTCACAGTCGGATGAGAAGCATAACCTAYGATGCTCAATCCAGAATTATCTAGGGTAGTGATATATGAGCTTAGCAAGAATTGGGTAATATATGTTTCTGGTGTAGGCTTAGTTGCTGAGAGAGCATAGTATAATGGATGGTTGTGAAGGATTTCAATGAGGGGATAGGTGAATTCAGGAAAGCCAGATGAAGAATGAGCGAAATAATAGTTATTGGGTTTCTTAACCAGTACCACTTTCTCGTATCGATTTTGGAAAAATGAAAGGGCATGAGAAGTTAGTGCCTGTGATTGGGTTACTTCGTTGTCGCTTGAGACATTTACAGATTGAGGGAGGCGGAAGAACTTGACGACATTGTTGCAGGTATTAGAAAGCTTGAAATTTTGCAGGTTTGAACGGAAAGCTGAAGGTTCGTCAGAGTATAAGGAGTAATGTAAAGGTTTACGTTTTGGTGGGAAGGGGTATTTATAGTGAGGGATTTTGAATGGGAACCGTTTGTTGGGAGAAATAACGTGATGAGTGGCTATAGGGAGTGACAAATCAAAAATATGACAGGCGATGTTGGGAAGACACAGGATTGATGACGTGCGCCCCCGTTTCTGACACACGCATGATTTGCTTTAACCCTTATCCACAGAACCACGCGTACCATATCAATAATAGAGAACTATAAGAGAGTTCTGTCAGAGGCCTAAGGGTAACAGAGCCTCTGTGATATGTGTGGGGTCTTCTAGCATGTTACACCTTTATTTACCTAAACGGTTTGAAAATCCTC
>NC_037544.1:29391491-29395957 GCF_001531365.2 Cynara cardunculus var. scolymus | reverse complement strand
TGCTCATGAATGAGGTATTGACCAAGTTAGCCATTGAAATTGGAAGAAACAGGGTAATCTGAAGAAAACTAGTGTTCTAGAAGACGCAGATTAATACCAAAAACAAAATTAATCGAATAAGAATTCAAAACCTGGCTCTGATACCAATTGTTGGACCTGTAAATTCAGCTTTGATATTGATTTATTACTCTGAATGAACTTTAGGACGATTAAAGTGCAGCGAAAACAATATTAAGAACAAAATAGAGTAAAATAAACCAAGAACACATAGTTAAGATGATGAAGAAGATGAACACAGGAAAATAGCTTCAAAGGTTTTTCAATTCATTCAATTGAAAATAAGACGATTACAATTCGGAAAGTACACTGAATACAAAGGCCTTGGCCGCTATATATACTAGTTCCTAATGACCTTACTGACATGATCTAGACGTGTGAAATCATCTAAGCCATCCAAATAATGTCGATAAAGTCCTAGACACGTGAGAAGCACATGCAGCTAACAACCTTTGAAAAACAGTTGGGAGAGGATCTTCACAGAAGACGAAACTGCAGACCCTCTGTGAGCCATCTCAGAGGCTCTGCTGTAATAGACTTGCTTGTTCTTATTGACAGAGGACCATTTTCCAGAAACTCTGTGAGAGACATCAGAGGTTCTGTCACACTTTACTTGCTTGAATATCAATCTTCTGTTGTCAGTCCTCTGTTGTCTTATGTGGAAGATAAGCTTCTGTCAAGACTTGCAAAATACTTTTTCTATACTTTTACAAGAGAAGAATAACATAGCTAACAGGTCCTGCAAGACACTTCTGAAAAGATCGAACAGATTCGTGAAAGAATCAAAACAGCACAAGATCGCCACAAAAGTTATGCTGACAATTGTTGAAAACCGATTGAATTTGATATAGGTGATTTTGGGATATTAAAAGTTTCGCCATGGAAGGGTGTTATCAAATTTAGGAAGAAAGGAAAGCTCAAACCAAGGTATGTAGGGCCGTTCAGAATATGTAAGCGAATTGAGCCAGTAGCATATTAGTTAGAGCTACCAGAAGAACTGAGTCTGATTCACAATATTTTCCACATGTCAAATATGCGTAAATGTTTGGCGGATCTGAGTCTAGCTATACCGATGCCAGAGATTAAATTAGATAATAAGTTGAACTTTATGGAAACACCAGAAACTGTAGTTGACCGAAAGATCAGGGTATTAAGAAATAAAGAAATAGGACAAGTAAAGGTTCAGTGGAAGTTTCACAAAGGATCGGAAGCAACATGGGAACTAGAGTCAAAGATGAGATCTTGGCTTTTTGATTAAAGGAATTCCAGGGCGGAATTCTTTTGAGGGATGGATAATGTGATAATTGGGTCCTGGTTAACACCAAAGTAATAAATACGTGATTATCTGATTAAATGGTTAYGTGACAGCATGATAAATTGCTATATTTAATCATGCTAGTATGTGAAAAATTATGTGCATAATATAGATGCACGTATGGAGGTATGTATATGTGGTAAGACAAAATGAAATGCATGGTACGTATGCATGAGCATACATGCATGGGAGATTTCTTTTGTAAGCTTGCACATGGAGTACGGCTCTAGTAGCCGACTTTCCCTAAAGGGAAAGTATAAAAGGAGGTTGAAGCCTCCATTTTCTTCTTCTTGCCTATTTTTAAAAGTTGTGCGATTTAAGGATAGAGGGAGTTGACCGGATTTCAAGTATCTGATTTCAAGAAGGTTGTTTTCAAAAGGCTTGTTAAGGTGAGTGATTTCCAAACCTTTTTGCATAAAACTTGTTACTGGTTTTATTTGAATGTTATTTATTATTGGAAAGAAATCAGTTAATTGCTTAAGGGTTTTATCTGAACAAAGGCTGACCGGATTAAGTTTAATCGGACAAGGGTCGGGTGTTTAAGCCTTAAACCGATCAAGCGTTAAGCGGTTTAGTTTTAAACAGGTTACGCTTTGAGCGAGTTATGAATGATAAGAATGGTAACATTTTGAACGGAGAAGTAGGAATACGACTAAATGGTGACCGGATTATTTTAAATCGGCCAGGCCTTAGTCGATATATTGTCCGGACTTGTTATTCGGACAAAGTTATTAGAAATTATTCTAAGTGTTAAATCGGACAAGCCTTGGGCGATGAGTTGTCCGGATTTGGTAACCGACCGAGACTTGACCGGAGATGAAGTTCGGCCAAGCCTAGGTTGACCAGATTTGAGTTGTGCCTTGTGTTCGAATGATAGAAATTGTTATTTTATCATAAAATGGAAATTTTGATATAAATGATTTTGGATTGATAATAATTCCATTGACTGCGGTCTATTTGGAATTGTTTTGTGAAATATTTTGATGAGGAGATGCGGGTGGCATATCAAGGAGAGGTGTATCATGGGATAAGGGTGGCATATCAAAGAGAGGTGTACATTTGATATAAGGGTGGCATTTGTATGTGTGTGGTATGATATAACTCTTTCTATTATATCTCTTAAGACTACCGTAGTCTGGAATCTTTATTTCTTTGTGATTTAAATATTTAGGATCAAGGTTCATATTGGAAATCATAGTTGGATGTTATTGAGGACAAAAATAATAGGTTTTGCTTGATATTTTAAATAAACCTTGTTGATTTGAAAAGGTTTAAAAGAGGCATTATATGGAACCTAGTTGACTCAAAGGTATGTGATTTGAATAATTTGAATGCTTGGCATTGAAAAGTGGAAAGGTACTGGTAATATTTTTTTATTTGTTCATATATTTGTTATATATATGAAAAATTGTTTTTCACGAAGATTTTGGTGATTTTCACCCTGTAATAACATAAATAGGGTATCTCACTAGACCTTTCGGTCTAAACCTCGTTTTGTGATTTTAACTATGTATTGTAGGAGGTTCGGACGGTAAGGGAAAAGGGAAAATTTGATATTTTCCTATATGCATTTCTACATGAAGATCTGTCTTGATGTACAGTTTTGATTAATTAGTACAAGAAATGTATTTGAATTTTTGGACCTTGTATTTGGTTATAATAGATTCTTGTACTAAGGGACCTGAATGGGAAAATATCATGTATTTCTTTTGTATGAAATATGTGTTACATGCAATGTGTGGTTTGGGGTGTTGCACGTCACTTGATGTATTGGACCCAACAACATCATCAAAGTGTTCCTAGTTCTCTTCTTCGTCAGAGTTACAGAAGTGCTCCAAGTCTTCATTGCCTGTTTCCTCTGCTCTTATTCTCTCTTCTTTCTTCAGATGAGCAATCTCTGCTTGCCTTGCTCTCTCGACTCTATCCTCCTCTGCTTTCAAAAGAGCAATTTCTACAACTCTAGCTCGTTCAGCCAGATCCTCCTCTTCCTTCCTCATTTTCACATTCTCTACTCTCTTTTTCTTTGCCTCTAATCTCTTTCTCTTCTTCACTTTTTCTTTTTCCAATCTCACCCCTCTTCTTCTGCCTCAGACATTTGAGTGTCCTCCCTTACCTCACTTGGTTCGTACCTATGCGTGTTGGGGTTCGCAACTCAGGTTCTTGTGCCTTGCGTACACGTCTGTATTGTCTCCTCACATCCCTAGTCTTCATGTAACATAAGAGCCGCTTCGGAATTGGCCGTTCTTTATCATAGCCTTCTTTGTTGAAAGTAGGTTTGTATTGAGTGAGCACATTCACCTTGTGCACAGGCAGCCGTCCCACGTCAATGTTGTTGTCATCAATAACAGGTCTTAGAAGAAGACCCAGAAAGCGAGGAAACAAGAGAGATGACAATTCCTTTCCTTTGGCCACCTCTTGGCACTTCTTCACGACAGTTGCCATGAACTCTGTGTAGAGGAGGAAGGAGTAGTCGAGTGATAAGTCAAAAAAGATGCCATAAATAATTTGTAGAATATTGGTGGAGCACATGTCCAGGCTACCAATCTTCCCAGTTAACGATCGATTCACCAATGTGAATAGGGTGTTCCACATTGGAGGAAGGTACTGTCGGCGRTATTGAGAAGGATACTGGATGGATTGGTTGTACCCCAAGAACTTCAAGAACGAAACAATCTCATCGACAGATGGAAGAGGAACATATTTGTGACAACTGTCAAATTTGAACTTCCAGGTTAGCTCTTATTAAGTTTATATTAGTGTTATTAAAGATAATTTATAAGATTAGGAGTTAGTTAGAATAGTTTGGCCGAAAAATTTATAGAAATTTCGGTAGTTGCTTAGAATGTCCGGTTCCGATCCGTAATTATCTGAAACGTCCTATACAGTGCCAAATGCTCTAATTTATACCCAATTTATATAAAACACCAAGTTTTAGTGTTTTATGTATAAAACCTTTTATTTAAATGAATTTAGCCATCATGGGTTTTTAATTTGAAGAAAAATGTCTAAATTGAGAAAAATGACATTTTAACAAATTTGGGCTTAAAGTTTATAAAAAAAAGTTTTTATTATTGTGGGCTTGGGCTCCCATGGC
>NC_037544.1:29388309-29390865 GCF_001531365.2 Cynara cardunculus var. scolymus | reverse complement strand
ATCATTCAAAATCATTGATTTTTCTTCTGGAAGTTAACTTAATGAGTTACCTTTCAAATGCCACTGATTTCATTCAAAAAATGTGGTGATTTGAGGTTTTAAATACTCAAAACAAAGTGAGCATGCAATCTGTCCGAATCTGACAGATTTGTATATGTATGTTCCAATGGCCATATCTCTTTCAAAACTCGATGAAAAAGGATGATTCTTCCTTTGAGAGTTAAATATATGAGTTAACTTCTGCATACAAGTGGAAGCATATGAAAATATGGATTTTTGTTCTCCAAACACCTAAAACACTTTAGGTGTGCAAACTGTGAAACCACCAGTAGGTAACTCCTACTTTGTATGCTAATATCTCTTTATTTACTTGCTCTTAGTGTATGATTCTTCTTCTAAAATGTTTTTTATTGAGTTAGGGTTCATATGAACCCAGTATCACTCAAAAATATGAAGTTTTGATGTATTTACCAATTTAATTAAGTTAAGTGCGCAATCTGTCAACTAATGACAGATGTGTGTATGTAACTTTATGGTGCCATATCTTCCTCTAAACTCATCCAAAATGAGTGATTCTTAGTTTAAAAGTTTCATATAAGTGTTAAGTTTATAATCCAACTTGAATTTCTTCAGAACACTTAGTATAACTCTTTAAATAAGTATTTTACTATCATAGTGTAATCTGCCATATCAGTTATGATATATTGTATTGCATAAATTATTTGAATCATTATTGCATGTCGAAAATGCATACACTTTGGTCACGATGACCATAACTCAGTGCTATATCTCATATAAAAATATAGGAAACTATCTCATTTTAGAAGTCTATGAATTGTTCATTTTATGTATCATTAGTTTCTGCCCAAAAATGAGATTTTGGGATTATTTGATTTCGTAAATTTTGATCTTTTTATTGGACTATAGCATTACTTCCGGTATAAATTACTATACTAACGAGCATATGGACATTATGTATATTTGGACTATAGATAATCAAGTTGGATATAAGTAGATACTTATGGACTTAGGACTTATAAATCCCCATAAGTATTTTAAAACCCATAAGTGATGGTTTTGGATATTCCTCTTTGATAGGGAATCGTTAAGCTCGTGTGGTGACCGGATCGTATCTCTAATTTGCAGAGCATTGCAAAAAAAGTGAGTATTCACAGCCCCTCTTTCAAAGTATTTATTACGTTTTGGGGTGAAAAGCACGATTGAATGTGTTATATGAGCTATTTTCATTACGAAAAGTGAGTATTCGTGGCCCCTCTTTTTATCGTTTTTGCGTATTTGGGGTGGAAAGCATAATTAAATAAATGTTTGATAGATTTATATTGATATATGAATCTTGTTATGAGCAATTAAATGTATACACTATTGATGGTATGTTGAGTTTGAAAGTCCCCGTTTGTTTACACTACTATTAACTCATTTTGAGCCTATGATTCTTGTGGGTAGTGCTATTTGGTTGTCATACCCACCCTTTTGACTGACGAGTAGGGGTGCATTTGGTCATTAAAGTATGCTCTACACATGTGACTCAAAGTAGTCACCGCTGTGGTAGTTCGTAAGAATGCTCTATCCATGTGGTTCGCTACCACCTCTGAGGTAGTTCGTGGGGCGTTGAAAGTTGTTTAGGTTTAGTWGTGRMTCAAYWATTTATAYCAWGTGTATGACGTTGCTTTTAAGATATTGCTCATAAACTTATAACTGGGATTTGCTGCATTTGAAATCATTTTGTGCATATAAAAACATGTGAACTCACCAACTCTTGTAGTTGACACTTGTTTTGACGTGCTTTTCAGGGGTAAGAAAGGCTCAAGGTGGCACTTAAAAGAAGCCGTGTCACAACTACCACCTTTAAATTTCTTTTTTGTGTTCAATTTACAAACTTGTCTTTGGAATTGTAAACTTTGGTTAATGGTGTAATTAAAATTTTAATTGTATGGTTGTGTTTCTTTATACTATATTGCTACGAGACTCTACTTGCCATACCTCGTGTTTCCGCTTTAGCGGGGTGTGACAGATTTGGTATAAGAGCTATAGGTTATAGAGAACACCGGTTTTCAAAATTAAAACCAAATACTATAACCAAATGTTTTCAAAACAAAGTTACTAAGCATAACCAGAGGATGGAAGTCGTGTTATAATACTCAAATTAAACAGAGTTTGATCACCTTTGTTTAACTTAAGTATTATGATAAAAGATTCCCATCGGTTGAGCTTGAAATAAGGTTAAATTCAAAGACTTTATCTTAACCCTGAAAAGCATAATCGTGTGTGTTTGCATGAATCTTGAATATCCATCACCTTAGATTAACTAGAAGCTCTGGTTGTGAAGTGAATCAAGATATATTGAGCGCTAAGACAACCCGAGGGTCAGCTCTGTATCTAAATATTTGGTAGCTAGACATAGATAAAAGGGTATAGTCTCTATAGCCTCTGAATTCAAAATATGCACTATGCGTTAGGTAGGAAATTKCCTGGACATAGTGAGAATTGCGTTCTAGTTTTGAATAAGGACCACTATTCTATATGAGTGAAGAGCGT
>NC_037544.1:29386163-29387179 GCF_001531365.2 Cynara cardunculus var. scolymus | reverse complement strand
TTATGCCTTTTGGTCTAACAAACGCACCAGCAGTCTTCATGGATTTGATGAATAGAGTATGTCGACCGTATCTAGACAAGTTCTTGATCATGTTTATAGATGACATACTTATTTATTCTCGAGACAAAAAGGAGCACGAGCAACATTTAAAACTGATATTCGAATTGCTTAAAAACGAAAAGTTGTACGCCAAATTCTCTAAATGCGAATTTTGGATTCGTGAAGTGCGCTTTCTTGGCCACGTGGTGAATGAAAAAGGAATCCAATTTGATCCAGCTAAGATTGAGGCCATTAAGAAATGGAAAGCCACGAAGACACCAACCAAGATCTGCCAATTTCTTGGATTGGCAGGTTATTACCGGCAATTTATCGCGAATTTTTCTAAGATTGCGCAACAACTAACAACTCTAACCCAAAAGGATAAGAAGTTCATTTGGGGAGAGAAAGAAGAGGAAACCTTTCAAACACTCAAACACAAGTTATGCAACACACCGATCTTGGCCTTACCAGAGAGAGTAGACAATTTTGTAGTCTATTGTGATGCTTCACATCAAGGGATGAGATGTGTACTGATGCAAAAGGAAAAATTTATCGCATAYGCATCGAGACAACTGAAGATTCACGAGAAGAATTATACTACTCATGATTTGGAGCTAGGAGCGGTGGTGTTCGCACTCAAGATCTGGAGACATTATCTCTACGGTACTAAGTGCACTATTTTCACGGATCACAAGAGCCTTCAACATATTCTTGACCATAAAATGCTCAATATGAGGCAAAGAAGATGGGTTGAGCTACTTAGTGACTATGATTGAGAAATAAAGTACCATCCAGGCAAGACTAATGTAGTAGCCGATGTTTTAAGTCGAAAGGAAATGGTAAAACCGATAAGAGCACGTGCTGTGGGAATGATGGTTCAGACAAGTTTAAAGACTCAAATTCTGGAAGCACAAGGAGAAGCTCTGAAAGAAGAAAACATGAAGAATGAAACCTTGCGGCACTTAGAGAAAGAATTT
>NC_037544.1:29382513-29383468 GCF_001531365.2 Cynara cardunculus var. scolymus | reverse complement strand
GGTGCATTACTTTAAGAATAAAGTATGGATACCAAAGGTTGGTAACCTATGATCAACCATTTTGGACGAAGCCCATCGATCCAGATATTTGATTCACCCAGGAGCAGATAAAATGTATAGGGATCTAAAAGAGTATTATTGGTGACCAGGAATGAAGAAAGATATTGCTTTGTTCGTAAACAAGTGCCTGACTTGTGCCAAGGTAAAAGCTGAACATCATAAACCATCTGGTCAACTCCACCAACCTGAAATACCCCAATGGAAATGGGAGCAAATAACCATGGATTTCGTAACTAAGCTAACCAAAACTGGAAAGGGACATGATACTATATGGGTTATAGTAGACCGACTTACCAAATCAGCTCATTTCATTCCCATTTGTGAAGATTTTAGCATGGAAAGGCGTGCACAAATCTACATCAATGAAATAGTTACACATCATGGTGTGCCTATTTCCATTATTTCGGATAGAGATACACGTTTTACATCACGATTTTGGCAGTCCCTTCAAAAGGCATTGGGTACGAGCTTGAATTATAGCACCGCCTATCATCCTCAAACAGATGGACAATCGGAAAGAACTATTCAAACGCTAGAGGATATGTTTCGTGTGTGCGCAATAGATTTTGGTGCGAGTTGGGATACCCATCTACCCCTTGTTGAATTCTCTTATAACAACAGCTATCACACCAGCATACAATGTGCACCGTACAAAAGCTCTATACGGACGTAAATGCAGATCGCCGCTTAGCTGGGTAGAGATTGGAGATAGACAATTGACAACGCCCGATATTATTCAGGAAACCACCGACAAGATTTCAATCATCAAGGAGAGGCTCAAGACAGCAAGAGACCATCAGAAGAGTTATGCGAATAATCGGAGAAAGCCGTTAGAATTCCAAGTGGGGGATAAAGTACTCTTAAAGGTATCGCCATGGAAAGGACTAGTACGATT
>NC_037544.1:29379614-29381403 GCF_001531365.2 Cynara cardunculus var. scolymus | reverse complement strand
ACTTTTTATGCATTTCTATCTACTATCTTCTAATCTCCGAAAATTCTGAGTTTTAAGGAGAGATTACACACCAAAAACATGTAAAAATGTTCATATGATGGTGGTAATCTATGACCCAAACATTAGAACTCAAGAAAAAGGGTAAAATCATGTTGCATGTGGGTTTGTTTCTTAAAAATGGTATTTTTTTGGTGCTGACAGATTATGTGCATGTGCACAAATCATCTATATCTTGAAAATAATATGTTCAAAGGTTACGAATCTTCTTCTAAAAGTTTATTTATTGAGTTGGGGTTGTAATACAATTGGTCTCACTCAAAAACATTGAGTTTTGACTCCCCAAATACTCAAAACATTATATATGTGCATCTGAGAGTTTTTCAATAGGTAAACCCTACTTTAAACAGTCATAACTCTCTAAATAATCATTCCAAATCATTGATTTTTCTTCTGGAAGTTAACTTAATGAGTTACCTTTCAAATGCCACTGATTTCATTCAAAACTGTGGTGATTTGAGATTTTAACTACTCAAAACAAAGTGAGCATGCAATCTGTCCGAATCTGCCAAATTTGTATATGTATGTTCCAATGGCCATATCTCTTTCAAAACTCGATGAAAAAGGATGATTCTTCCTTTGAGAGTTAAATATATGATTTATCTTCTGCATTCAAGTGAAATCACATGAAAATATGGAGTTTTGTTTTCCAAACACCTAAAACACTTTAGGTGTGCAAACTGTGAAACCACCAGTAGGTAACTCCTACTTTGTATGCTAATATCTCTTTATTTACTTGCTCTTAGTGTATTATTCTTCTTCTAAAATGTTTTTTAATGAGTTAGGGTTCACATGAACCCAGTATCACTCAAAAATATGAAGGTTTGAGGTATTGACCAATTTAATTAAGTTAAGTACGCAATTTGTTAACTAATGACATATGTGTGTATGTAACTTTATGGTGCCATATCTTCCTTTAAACTCATCCAAAATGAGTGATTCTTAGTTTAAAAGTTTCATATAAGTGTTAAGTTTATAATCCAACTTGAATTTCTRYAGAAMACTTAGTAGAACTCTTTAAATAAGTATTTTACTAACATGGTGTAATCTGCCATATCAGTTTTGATATATTGTATTGCATAAATTATTTGAATCATTATTGCACGTACGAAATGCATAAAATTTGGTCACGATGACAATAACTCAGTGCTATATCTCATAAAAAAATATAGGAAACTATCTCATTTTAGAAGTCTATGAATTGATCATTTTATGTATCATTAGTTTCTGCCCAAAAATGAGATTTTGGGATTATTTTATTTTGTAAATTTTGATCTTTTTATTGGACTATAGCATTACTTCCGGTATAAATTACTATACTAACGAGCATATGGACATTATGTATATTTGGACTATAGATAATCAAGTTGGATATAAGTAGATACTTATGGACTTAGGACTTATAAATCCCCATAAGTAGTTTAAAACCCATAAGTGATGGTTTTGGATATATTCCTCTTTGATAGGGAATCGTTAAGCTCGTGTGGTGACCGGATCGTATCTCTAATTTGCGGAGCCTTGCAAAGAAAGTGAGTATTCACAGCCCCTCTTTCAAAGTATTTATTACGTTTTGGGGTGAAAAGCACGATTGAATGTGTTATATGAGCTATTTYMATTACRAAAAGTRAGTATTCACAGCCCCTCTTTCAAAGTATTTATTACGTTTTGGGGTGAAAAGCACGATTGAATGTGTTATATGAGCTATTTTCATCACGAAAAGTGAGTATTCACG
>NC_037544.1:29377425-29379266 GCF_001531365.2 Cynara cardunculus var. scolymus | reverse complement strand
ATGACGTTGCTTTTAAGATATTGCTCATAAACTTATAACTGGGATTTGCTGCATTTGAAATCATTTTGTGCATATAAAAACATGTGAACTCACCAACTCTTGTAGTTGACACTTGTTTTGACGTGCTTTTCAGGGGTAAGAAAGGCTCAAGGTGGCACTTAAAAGAAGCCGTGTCACAACTACCACCTTTAAATTTCTTTTTTGTGTTCAATTTACAAACTTGTCTTTGGAATTGTAAACTTTGGTTAATGGTGTAATTAAAATTTTAATTGTATGGTTGTGTTTCTTTATACTATATTGCTACGAGACTCTACTTGCCATACCTCGTGTTTCCGCTTTAGCGGGGTGTGACAGATTTGGTATAAGAGCTATAGGTTATAGAGAACACCGGTTTTCAAAATTAAAACCAAATACTATAACCAAATGTTTTCAAAACAAAGTTACTAAGCATAACCAGAGGATGGAAGTCGTGTTATAATACTCAAATTAAACAGAGTTTGATCACCTTTGTTTAACCTAAGTATTATGATAAAAGATTCCCGTCGGTTGAGCTTGAAATAATGTTAAATTCAAAGACTTTATCTTAAACCTGAAAAGGTCTGAACGAATGGTCCAGAATAATAAGGACAACCTCACCATACAACATGACGAGACAGAGCCCTTCCTCAACACTTAAGTGTAGGGCCTCTGTGTAGCTCTGTATCAAGCACGGGAAAACTTCTAAGCGAAGACGGACAACGTAGAGCCAGCACGCAGCGTTGCACCATACATGAATAGGCATTCTAAACCTCTGTACGACTACTTCTTAAAAGAATATATTTTTAAATAACCTACCAGATTTTACGAAGGAGGAAGCCTAGATTTAGAAGTCTGAAGAAAGGGTCCGGACTAATAAGCAGAACCTCACCATACAACATGTGGACACAGAGGTCTTTATCAACACCTGAGTGTAGAGCATCTGCATAGCTCTGTATGAAGAACGTATGCAGGGTTGAAGTGAAGACGTGGCAAGTGCAGAACCTTTATTAAGGTCTACTTGAGGAGCAGATCATCTGTGTAGCTCTGTATGAAGCACGTAAAAACTTCTAAGCGAAGACGAACAATACGGAGCCAGCATGCAGCGCTGCACCGTGCATGAAGAGGCTTTCTAAACCTCTGTACGACTACCTCTTAAAAGAATATATTTTTAAATAACCTACCAGAGGTCAAGGAGAGGGTGAACGTAGTGCAATGTTCATACATAAGATATGCCGGCAAAGCACTTATGGCTGAGGATGAACACTGGCTGAATCTGACTGATGAAGAAGAAGAAACTAAAGCTGTTGCACATGTGTGCTTGATGGCTAGAACAAATAAAGGTTTGTYAGGTGAAGAAGAATAACAGACTGCGGAAATGAATGAAGAGGTATTACATCAATCATGCATTAAACATATGCAAAAGATGAGGCTCAAAATTCAAACTATCCAGCAAGAATTAAAATCAAAAAAATTGCGTTCAAATAATTTTGAAGATCAATTAAAAACGCAAAAAGAAAAATATGTCAAATTATATATTGAAAATGCTGGAAACTTGAATTGGGTTAAGTCTTTGTTATTTGAGTCCAAAGTATTTGATGAAAAATCCAATGTCTTAGAATCCAAATTATCTGATTTGAAGGAAAAAYATAAATCATTAGAATTAGTTAATGAAGAACAAATTGTTAAAATAAGTAAGCTTGAACGTCAAAWAATTCAGTTAAATAAAACTCTGAAGGTTAAAGAAGAAATTTTATACAAAAGAGGACAAACTGATCAAACCATTTTTCTAAACAAACCATCTGAAACGAGATATTTTAACCCTC
>NC_037544.1:29374208-29375925 GCF_001531365.2 Cynara cardunculus var. scolymus | reverse complement strand
AGATCATGTATGCGGTGCATGTGAAATGAGTAAACTGAAGAAAGCTTCTCATAAGCTAAAGACAAAGTTCAATACCGAACGTCCTCTACATCTTCTTCATATGGATCTTTGCGGTCCTATGAGAATTCAAAGCATCAATGGTAAAAAGTATGTGCTGGTCATAGTCGATGACTATTCCAGATATACCTGGGTTCATTTTCTGTGGTCAAACGATGAAGCAGCCGAGACAATTATTTCCTTCTTGAAGACAGTTCAAAATAATCTGCAACTTCAAGTTCAGAAAATCAGAACAGACAACGGAACTGAATTCAAAAACAACACACTCAGTTCATACCTCGAATCCATTGGTATTTCCCATACATTTTCGGCAGCCTGGACACCACAACAGAATGGTGTTGTTGAACGAAAGAACAGAACGTTGGTGGAAGCAGCACAGACATTACCTACATGTTCCAGTCTTCCTTTATTCTTATGGGCTGAAGCAGTAGTGACTGCTTGTTTTACCCAAAACCGTTCACTTGTAAACAAAAGGTTTGGTAAAACTCCGTATGAAATAATAAATAAAAGAATACCTATCATCAATTTCTTTCGAGTTTTTTGTTGCAGATGTTTCATTTTGAATGACAAAGAGGACAGAGGGAAGTTCGCTGCTAAAGCTGATGAAGCAGCTTTTATTGGATACTCGAAGACATCCGCTGCATACAGGGTCTACAATAAACGGACCAAAATAATCAATGAAAACGTGAACGTATCTTTTGATGAAGTCATTGAAGTGGCTTCTGAACAATTCAGTTCAGGACCCGGTCTTATAATTAACACTATGCAGAAAGCTGATCAATCTGAGACTTCTAACTCTGATAAAGTTGATTTAGATTTCTTATTTGAACAATTTTATGAAGAATATTTTGATAATAAGCCTAATCAGTCTATTATTTTGATCAGGAAAAATTCAACTAAACAACAGTTATCGGGTCCATCTTCTGATGTGCCTATAACTGAAACAGAAGAGGAAACAGAAAAAGTCGATGAAGAAATAGAAATGAAGAATCCGAACAATCCTGTTCAGTGTGAAGAGGATGAAACTTCTGAAGTGCAAGAGGTGTTGGTTGAACCGGTTGATAATAATCCACCTCAATCAGATATTCAACCTATACTAGTTCCTAATATTGAACCTTCACCTGAACCTGCTCCTATAAACTCCCCAAGTTCTTATACTGATCAAAATTCAGATCAAAGTTCTTACACTCCCTTACCTCATAGCAAGAAGTGGACCCGATATCATCCAATTCATCAAGTAATTGGTGATCCATCAGCACCTATTCGTGCATGGTCCGTGACAGTTAATGAGTGTCTTTATTCCACGTTTTTTAGTACTATTGAGCCGACTATGTTTTTTGAAGCCTTAGCAGATCCGAATTGGATATTAGCAATGCAAGAAGAGCTGAACCAGTTCGTAGCACTCAAAGTCTGGAGATTGGTACCTCGTCCCAACAATAAGACGATGATCGGTACTAAATGGGTATTCAAAAATAAAAAGGATGAAGATGGTGTTGTGGTCAAAAATAAGGCTCGGCTCGTTACTAAAGGATATAATCAACAAGAAGGCGTTGACTATGACGAAACATTTGCCCCGGTTGCAAGGATTGAAGCAATAAGAATGTTTTTGGCGTATGCGACACACAAGAGCTTCACTGTGTATCAGATGGACGTCAAGACA
>NC_037544.1:29367291-29373217 GCF_001531365.2 Cynara cardunculus var. scolymus | reverse complement strand
AATTTTAATTAGCTGACCTATTTACGAAAGCTCTAGATGAAAAACGCTTTAGCTTTCTTGTATCTAAGTTAGGTATGTTAAATTTGAAATTTTGAATTTTTATTAAAAACAAGTTCAATCTATTGAATTGTGTTTAATTCAAATTYATTTAGTCAAATATCTGTATTTTTTTAAAATACAAGTCAGTATTTCAATTTTTTCTATCTGATTTTAAATTTCTTGATCGTGGGAATCTATATTTGAGGGGGAGTGTGTTTTCTTTTATCTGATCATATTTTGAGGGGGAGTGAATTTTATYTGTTTTGAACTAACAGTTTATACTTTTCTTACAGGTATTTTAAGTATTATCTAATTTTTGAAAGATATAGAGTTTTGAAATATAAGTGTTTGGCCGATTTAGTCTAATCCGGACAACACTTGTCCTATTTATTTTCCGATTTAGACATCCGCACAAAAGGCTATATGATAAACTCTTATCCAGATAAGAATAGATATACTTTGCAAGGGATTAAGCGGATTACTAAATCTATGAATTCATTTGTCCGTACTCCTAAAATCGCTTCTTGAGTTTATTTTTTCGTCTTTAAATCGTTCAATTCTTGAGCGGTTTAATTCTTAACTTGAGCGATTTATCTTTCTTCATTGAGCGATTTATCCTTAAATCGGACAAGTCTTGACCGGTGTTCTTCTAAATCGTCCATGCCTTGAGCGATTTATTGTCCGGATTAATACTTAGATATTTTTCAATTCATCAATCGGACACCTCTTGACTGATTTATTCTAATCCGGATAAGCTTTGAGTGATTTAAGAATCTGAACGGTTTTTGACTTTGACTATAAATATTCGACTCATTTTTACTTTTTACTCTTTATCCTCATTTACTATTCATTGTCTTCTCTGCTCAATTCTTTGGTTTATCGCTCAAGACTATTACTTTATTCTACTGTTCCATCACTTTGATAATCAAGGTTTATTTCATTTGTATCTATTATACATATTCCTTGATCGTATTGGATTCGTATTGGACATTCGGACTGATTGGACTTAATATGTGTTTTACTTTGTATCGAATCTTAAAATGAACCATAAAAGGATAAACATTAATAAAATCAGTTTTATCTTCATTATTTGTTTGTGTGTAATTTGATTTCTTTAGTGTGTATTTTAATTCTTTTAGTGTGTATTTTGAATTTTTTAGTGTGTGTGAATGTTTAGTTTCTGTTTTTGTTTTGAACGGATATCTCACCGGACAAGGTGATCGGAGTTCACTCCGATCAACCTTAATCCGGTTGATGATTGTCCGGTTTAGTTATTTTCGTTTTAGACTTAGTAATTTTTTGTGTATATTTTTCTTTGTTGTCCGGATTTCTAATCCGGTCACAACCTTTTTCTTTTAAGTGTTGTTTTTCTTTGTTGTCCGGACTTCTTATCCGGTCAATTTGTTTCATTTTTTTTTTCTAAGTGTTTTGTCTAAGTGGTTGTAGTTAGTGATATTTTTTGTTTTGTTTTGTGTTTTTTTATTTTTATTTTCTATTTCTAGTTTTAATTTTTTTAGAGTTTATTTTTTTTGTTGTGTGTTGTATTTTTTTTAATTTCTTGAATAAAATGGTTTCTAATATTTTAGAATGTTTACAAGTTAATGGCGGATCAGCGACATCAATCTGACGAGGAATCTCACGTTCCTTCCGTCAGATCAGATTATATTCCATTTCACCCACCAAACCAACCCATTCCTTCAGAAACCCTTTTCCCTCAAATAAAATACCTAGACATAAAGCCAAACAACCATACATTCTCTTTTGTGATGCCAGCCGAATACCCTATTATACCATAAATTCTGAAAGGCCACCCAATATCATATTCTTTATCTGCCAATACACTTGTTCTGATGGTGTATCTACAAAAATTTTGGGGTACGCTTACTCTAGAAAAGGACGTAGACACTATCTATTTCCAAGGAGAAGTATGACATTGAAACGATTAAGAAGAATTCTTCGTCTGCCTGATCCTGGATCTACTGGTTTCGAAGACTTCGCCTCTGATTAACAATTGTGCATAGATATTAAAAGATTAAGATACTCTGCTGAGTTGACTAATCCTACTCAGTTCAAAAGACGATTTCTACCTTCCATATGGCATCTGTTATTCTCAATTCTAAATAGATGCCTGACATCGAAAACCGCGGGCATAGACACATGCAGCAGTTTGTTTTTAAAGTTCTTTCATGCAATAGTCTTTTCAAGAAACTATGACTATGCGTTAGTCATATGGAATGAACTGGTAGAGCTGGTTAATGCAAAAAGATTTTCGTCTAAAACAATAAAATTTGTGCCTTTTCAAAGATTTCTGCAATTGTTTATCAAGGCCATGATGAATGCAAATGAAGATATTCCGGCCAGACCAAATTCTGAAAAAGGGCCAACATTCACCATGACCAGAATTCGACAACATACAGAAGTGGAAAATTTGGATTCAATAATGGTTGTACCACCAGAACTAATTTCCTTAGCTGATCAAACCGCTCAGTGCGTTATAGATTATAGGCGAGTGATAGATCCAATAGCTCAACCAGAACCGGTTGAACTTGCCCAAGGATCACCCCATGCCTCAGCTGTGAGAGAGGAGGTAGAAATAGAAGAGCGAGTTCAGGAACAGGGGTTACCTGAATAGGGAAGTGTGATGTGAGAAAAAGAATTTGAGAGGGGTGAACTGGCGGGGGGAGCGTCTGATCAGCAACGTACTTCAACTGTCAGTACTTCCACAACTTCCTCAAGTTCGGAAGCTACTGAATTTGACAATGAGGCAGATTCTGGTGATGATCAAGATATGATGATGATGGAGCAGATGATCGTGTTCAATCTATTCCTGCTTAGGATATTTCTGCTCAGAATATTCCTATTGAAACTTTTGTTGATGACATATTTCTTGAATATTCAGCACAACAACCTTGTCCAAGTTTACATTCTTTGTCATTCAACGTTGAAGAATGCGATGATTACGATCGTATACTTCAAGATCTATCTGATGATGGAAGAGATGAGGGTGTTTTTGTCGAAAATGAAGAGAGGTTGAGAGAAAGGGAAGAAAAAGAATATGGAGAGGGTGAGAGTGGAGCAGAAAAAGAAGATCAAGCTCCTTCCCAAGCTGAAACACTTAGCCGGGCAACCACATCTGCTACTGACATTCATTCGTTGAATGTTAGTATTGAACAAGACATAGCTAGCCCAACTATGCAAATGCACACCCCACCCATCCACTCAACTGGTTCTCAACAACTAGTTGTTTCAATTTCACAAGGGGATATAGCACAACTGCTAACTACTTCTCATTTGGAGAATGTAGTTATTGAAATAAGTAGGCCGCTGCCCCAGCCTAAGACTTCGATTCTGTGCACCTCGAGTCTACAGTCGATACACATAGGTACACATGAGTCAGGAGCATCTGTTGCTCCAAGTGCAGTTCTTAGTGAGCTTGCCAGATCGACCAGAGTGGTGTCTTTTGACATTCCACAAGGACAGGTCGAAAGTCCTACCAATGCTAACATTACGCCAACATTGAACGTAGGCACAATAATTTTTTCAACTGTTGTTACAACTGGTAATCTAAGTGATCCAGGTGTGAGTTTACCCGACTTCGTGTCAAGGGAATACCTGGACGGCACCCTAAAGGCTGTTCAAGATAATTTGGATGCTCAAATGGCCAGTCTTAAAAGACTTTTGAAAGGAAAGGAAACTGTAGAAGAAGAGCCACCATCTGCGCCATCACCACCACATGTACCTGAACCGTCAGTCTAAGACCAATCGGTGGATGAACTGAAATTGTTATTATATGCAAAATTGATGGCATCCCAAAATCCAGATGCTGAAGATGCAGATTTGGTCGGCCTCTTACGACAACAATTAGATGTAAACCCTTTTGTTCGAGCCTCAGAGGTTTTGGCTTTTCAAGATGTGGTTACTGCTAGCTTCTCTAAAGTTAGTAAGTTAATCACATCCAATACCCAAGATCTAAAAAGTTCAATGGATGCCCTAGCTGAACCGGTGTCTACCTTATAAGAAACTTGCAGGTCTCAGGCCATCTCTTTCAAACGAAGGCATGACGATCAGGATGATCCAGATAGTCATGAAGGGGAGAGAAAGCTGCAAGGGTTGGAGAGGAGCCATCAACTCAAGACGTTATTGCTGAAACCTCTGCCCCGCAATCTGTTCGGGAAAGAGTAATTGAGGCCATTGTAATTGAAGATGAAGAAATGGAGACAAGTCCTACGATCGAGCCAATAGTTGAAAAGCCGGCAGACTCCATAGTAGGAACAAGGATGTTAATGGACTTGTCTGCCAATGTAGGTTTCAACGAAGTGTTCTCTACTACTCTGGGTGGAGAGCAAGATTTTAGAGAAGATATTGACAACATTGACGAGTCTGCTGGAATCTACTTTGATTTTGAAGCTGATATAGATGATGAAGATCCAGTCTTTCCTGTTCAAAGTGACCGTTAGTCTATTCCAGAATCTTCCACTGCAGATCTACCTGATGTATCAGACATCACTGCTCCAAGTGAACCCGTTGATCCTACTGAAATCTTCACAAAGAATTATGTGCCATTTCATATCAGAGCAAACTTTCCTGGTTATGACAGAGAAAGAATCCGAGAGCCATATTTAGAAGATATCTACTTTGGAATTTTCATCCGACATCGAAAAGCTCTAAGCGGTCATAAGGTTCTTGGCATTCATCGTCAGACCAAAGATTACCGCATTGAATACAAACATCTTTTAAAAGCCAAGCGTCTACCGATAAGTGAAGTGCGTACCAAGCATCAGGTCGTCACGATCAAACAAATTGATGCTCAAAAGCTTCTAAGAATTTGGTATCCTGTCTTTACAGTTACTAGACAGGATGGTCAGATTTGGAGATTCAGCGAAGCTGAATTTTTAAGCTTATACTTAGAAGATCTTGAATATATGTACTTCGAAATTAGGAACATGACCAACAGGAAGGAAGGAGAACTGATTGCTCTTGAAGCTATCAAGAGATTTATGCGTTGTCATGTGAAACTGGCTATGGTCATTGATGTGCAAATGGGCCTTGAAGACAATAAACGGATCATCAATCTGAAAAGACCAAATCAAGAATTAGAAGATATTGAAGCTTATCCAATCTATATGATTCTTGAAAAGCCAGAGTTCGGAGTCATATACTTTGCTCAACTTCAAGTGAAGAAATTCATGAGATTTAATGAATTGAACAAATATTCTGATGGTACAATAAGATTGGTGAGAAGGGTGCTTGACTTGAAAAGGAATGACAGAGCTGCTGAATCAAAAAGGATGAGTTCTAAAGAAAGATATTTGTTGATCAATGCGATAAATTTGCTCGAGGAGAAAATTCAATACAGGAACGCTCTGAGAAGATTAGAAAAAATTCTTGGACTTCGAAAGACGAAATTTACAAGAGTCCAAACTTGAATCCAAAGGGGGAGAATGTTGGGTTTGAGTAAGAGCTTTAATGTTGTATTCAAGTTTCTCCTTAAGTGTATTTGCTTTGTAATAGTGTAGCTTTACTATTTTCTTAGTATAAATAATATTTTCCTTGTAATTGCCATTACGAAGTGATTAGCAGATTGTAATCAAGATTAAAGCTGTAATTTCTTTCTCTCAATCAAATTAGTAATATTTGATGATCTATTCTTCTCTACTATTCTATTCATCTTGTTCTTGAAGATTTTATCATTTTTGTATGAATCTTGGACTTCACACTATTCCATTTCAAACACATCTCTATTGGCGTTCTTCATGTCTGTTGATCCCAAATCTCTCAATAACACTTATAATTTTGTTATGAATAACCAAATTATAATGATTTTATGAAGAAAATTAAGAAGACTCAAAATTAATATATGAATATTAAAGAACAATTTGAGCTTCAA
>NC_037544.1:29364041-29365246 GCF_001531365.2 Cynara cardunculus var. scolymus | reverse complement strand
CAGAGCTCAACTCGATGGGATCTGTTGGGGGTTGTGGTTGAGTGGATGATGGTTGTGGTGCAGCGGATTGTGTTGCATGTGCAGCCGCCGTTGTCTCCCCTTTACGAGGGCCAAGGCCTTGATCATCGGGGTCTTGGTCATCGTGTTTTCTTCGTTTCTGTGGTCGGCTGCTCAAGCATGAGGCATGGGACCTCTTCTTCTTCCTTTCTATCCTGAAGGACGTAAGATACGCCTTCAGGGCAGCCTGTCGTCGGCTGGCCTCCATAGTCTGGAGGACGGATGTGGTGCGTCGTTGTTCAACGGCCAACGTTTGAGTAAGAGCGCTTGTTGGATGGATGGCCTGATGAACGAACTTTGCACTGATCTCGTTGAAAGAGGAGACCAGTGCTCTTGACAGAGCTTGCATGTCTGCCCTGGTGGCGAACTCTGTTAAGGAGGTGGAGGCTCGAGGGTGTGGTGGCATGGTTGATGTGGAAGACGGTGGTGGAATAGGAAGGTTGGTGATTAAGTTTCTCACCTCTGCAGTGAATGTAGAAAAGGCDTCATCGAAAGAAGGTCCTGCAGAGGGAGGAGGTGGTGGAGGAGTGGGTTGAGGTATTTGGGCGAGGATGGCAGCGGGAAGTTGGGTGAGGGTGTCTTGGATAGAGGTGATTTGGTGGATGAGGGTGGTAAGGGTTTCATCGATTGAAGAGGTGGAAGGTTGAGAAGGTTTGGGAATTTGAGAGATGATAGAGGATGGTAGTTGATGAAGATGGGGAGTGATGGTTTGTAGTTGGGAAATGATGTATGTGAGGTTTTTATCGGTCTCAGTTGCCTGAGCCGTGAGGGTGGCAAGGGATTGGAGAAGGACTTGGTTGCGTTGGGTGGCTAGGGATGAGATGGTGTTATGATGTTGGGTGATGGTTTGTTGGAGGATTTGGAGGCGGGAAGATTTGGTTTGTGTTTGGGTAACGATCTGGTTTAGGTGGCGTTGAAGGATGGCAAGGGATTGGTTGAGGTTAGAGGTATTGGTTGAGGATTATTTTCCACCAGCCCTTGGATTAGGAGTTTAAGGTCATCCAAGGACTGCGTCACTTTGTCAACATAGGCTTGGAGCTCAACCTTAGTGACTAGATCCGCTAGTTGGGTAACCCCTACAGCAACAGATGCAGTAGGTTGGGCCTCTGTTCCTGAGGCGCCTTCTTGGCCTTGTGTAAAGGTAGGCC
>NC_037544.1:29360693-29361896 GCF_001531365.2 Cynara cardunculus var. scolymus | reverse complement strand
GCATGATAAAGTGGGTGGGAAACCAGAGGAGCTCTAGTTCTTCATGACGAAATGTTGGATTTGCTTGTTATGGAGAATTTGGTTGACAAACCAGAGACTCTGTTCAAATTTAGCAATCCATGTTTATAAAACCAGATGAAGTCTGGTAATGTAAACATATGTACCATTTTATAAAACCAGAGGCTCTGGATAGTAGAACCAGAGGCTCTGGATGGAAAATGCAAGTTTACTAATGTAAACTCATTCCTCCCCCTCAAAGGATGCAAGGAGATATGAAATTGAAATGTAAAAACTCCCCCTAGAAATAGTAAAGAGTTTACATTTTGGATGACCAGAGGCTCTGGTCTATACAACCAGAGGCACTGGTTGTGAAAGGCGATTAAAAGAATGAAACTTGAGATTAGAGGGGCGCTGGTTGCAAAGGATTTGAAATCCAGAGGCTCTGGTCTTTAGAACCAGAGGCTCTGGTTGTGAAGAATGAGTAGATGAAGTGTGAGAAGAAGTGAAGACTTGCTATCAAAGAAATCAAAGTCATAGGCTCTGGTCTTTAGAAGCAGAGACTATGGTTGAGATCAATATAATGCAAGTAGGATGGAAACTAGAGGCTCTGGTCTTCGGAAACACTTAGTCATATAAATGATTTTAGTGAGCAAGGACCAGAGGAGCTCTGGTTTCAAAAGGGGAAAGGAAAGTAAGATTCAAAAGCAATGGATGGGGTCCAGAGGCTCTGGTCTTTAGAACTAGAGGCTTTGGTTGGAAAAGAAATAAAAAGGGAGTTGTAAGGAAAAAGTTTACTTGCTTTCAAAGAATCTTAAGCCAGAGTCTCTCGTCTTTAGAACCAGAGGCTCTGGTTGTAAGGAATAATAAATAGCAAGTAAAGGTGGAAACCAGAGGCTCTGGTCTGTGAAACCAGAGGTTCTGGGTGGGAGAAAAAAATATTTGATAAGAAATACCAAGTATGTGCTTTGAACCAGAAGGGCTCTGGTTACCTTTAGAACCAAAGGGGCTCTGGTCACCAATAGAACTAGAGGGGTTCTGGTTGCAAAGCTGAAATTTTGCCAATAAATCTAAGTGATTCTATATGGCCAAAGGCTCTGGTCTTTAGAACCGGAGGCTCTGGTTTAAGATACTTAGAGAGTATATGGCTTTGTCATTGTATCACTTATTGGCATAACCATGAGATATTGAGAATCGATGGCTAAT
>NC_037544.1:29359305-29360593 GCF_001531365.2 Cynara cardunculus var. scolymus | reverse complement strand
GGTTGTTACATCCACAGGTTTGCCTGATGGATCAGCAAATAACTTAGCTTCTGTAGCCATAGGTGTTCTCATCGATGATGAAGTTGAGAGAGAATATTTTTTCAGAAGGTCAATCACATATTTGGACTGATTGATAAAAATTCCTTCTGGAACTTGTTTTATTTGAAGACCAAGGAAGAAACTTAGTTCTCCCATCATGCTCATCTCAAATTTGCTTTTGATCAACTCTGAGAATTTTTCGCAATGTTTTGCATTTGTAGAACCAAATATAGTGTCGTCCACATATATTTGAACAAGTAAGATATCACATTTGTGCTTTTTGAGAAAGAGGGTTGTATTGATTGTACCTTTTTCAAATCCATTGTTGATGAGAAAGGTGGATAGTGTTTCATACCAGGCCCTGGGTGATTGCTTCAGCCCATAGAGAGCATTGTCCAGAAAGTATACATAATCTGGATGTTTTGGATCTTCAAACCCAGGGGGCTGCTATACGTATACTTCTTCTTGAAGTTTGCTGTTTAGGAAGGCAGACTTGACATCCATCTGATAAACTTTGAAGCCTTTGGGAGCTGCATAGGCTAGGAATATCCGGATGTCCTCAAGCCTTGCGACGGGAGCAAATGTCTTATCGTAGTCAATCCCTTCTTTCTGGCAGTAGCCCTTGGCAACAAGCCTGGCCTTGTTTCTTATGACTATGTCATCTTCGTTCTTCTTGTTTCTGAAGACCCATTTGGTTTCTATGGCCGTCTTTCCTTTAGGTAGAGGCATGAGGGACCATACCTTGTTTCTTTCAAACTGGAGTAGTTCTTCTTGCATCGCATCTATCCAGTTTGGGTCTTGTAGGGCTTCAAAAAATTTCTTTGGTTCTATCATGCTAAAAAAGTTGGCAAAGAGGCATTCATTAGCAGTGGCAGATCTCGTTTTGACACCAGATGTTGGATCACCAATGATTTGGTGGTGTGGGTGATCTTTTGTCCATTTGGTGCTTGATTAGGGTTCTGGAGCAACAGGATGCAGTTCTTCGTCGGCTGATGGGACTGCTTGCTCCTCCTCGAAGAGATCATCTCCAGAGTTAGACTATGGTTCTTGATCTTGATCTGAAGACATATAACAAGTAGAAGATGAAGTAACATGAGTTTCAGTAAGAGATGTACCTTTAGCATTGGAGACTTCATGTTCTTCATCGGTTCTGGAGATGGATTTTGCATTTTGTGCATGTCCAGAGATTACTTCATTGTCGAAGATGTCTTCAAATAATTGAGCTAACTCTGATTCATTGGGTTTGCCA